>NC_084994.1:12830197-13007697 GCF_963854185.1 Sardina pilchardus | reverse complement strand
AACAGGCTGCTTAACCATCTTAGCCGTAGGCTACATTTCCCCCTTGCATGAACGTAACACAAGCATATCCGAGCCGCGCTACAATATTGTGTCACATCGAGCTAGCAAGTCTAGCTAGCCACAAACAACAGTGCATACCAGACTGTATAGAACAGGTGCATACTGCATAGGCTACTAATGACACTTTTTTACGGTCAGTGAATAGCACCGAGTGAAAATCAATGTTTGCTTTATATCTAGTGACAGTGGTGATGTCGTCAGTTTGGATAAGTAGAGTAAACTTAGTCAGAAGATCTAGAAATATCAAACGGATGAGCAGAGAACTTGACAGAGAGCTGCACCGCTGTTTTGAGAATGACAGTAGGCTAGTGTCACGAGACTTCGACGCCTATGTTGTTGTACGTCACTGTTCAACTTCACACCCAGTTCTTACATGTTTACGCCTACACCGAGGCGGCTTTGGAATATCTCGCCTCTTGTCCTCACTGACCTAGCCGGGGAATGGCCGGTTAAACCTAGCCGCGGATGAGGCGGCGTTCAGTCAGTTAACGGCTACTGACTAACACCTCACTACACTTTTATCTTTATTCCTTGACCCTAGTCTCTCTTAACCTTATTAAAGAAATTAATTTATTATTATTTCAAAACTGTGTTTGGTCTCCCCTTCGATGTACATATGTACCTGAGCCAGAACGTTACACAGGTGACAGGTGGACATACTTATTTGGAGGAGGAGCTCATGTGATCTGGCACAAGGACACTGGGGAGTTGAAATCCCACACCCAGAACCCTGGACAGAGGGGCTCAGTGAATGTGGAGTGGAACGTGTGCAGGTGGGTGAGTTTGTCAGTGGAGACGCTGTAGAAAGACAGAGTGCCGGCCGGCCAGTCCAGGTACACTCCTACTCTTCTGGAGTGGGAGGAGCGGGCAGGTATGTCGGTGCGTTTATTACTGTGCTTGACCGAGTAAAGGTCAGGAGAGCAGAACAGACGCCAGGACTTGGAATTGCATCCCAGCAGGGTGTCATCATCATCCCCTTTCCTCTTGGTGCTTTTGTAGGCCACGGCTATGTCAGCTATCTCCCCAAACCACTCAACCTCCCAGTAGCAGCGTCCAGTCAGACCCTCTTTACACAACACCTGTTCCCACAGGTCAAATCTCTCTGGGTGTTCAGGATACGGGTGTTCCTCACTCACATGTTTCACCTTTCTGTTCCCCTCAGAGAGAGAGAGACTTCTGTGTGCTGTGTTTGGGTCCAATGTGAGCTCACAGGCATCTGCAGACAAGAGGAGAGGAGAAAATCCCCAGAATCTATCCATTAGAATATGGGGAGACAGACAGACAGACAGACAGACAGACACACACACACACACACACACACACACACACACACATACACTTATTTTCACTATGCTAACACTTACGCGCACACACACGCACACACACACACACACACACACACACACACACACACACACACACACACACACACACACACACACACACACACACACAAGCATTTTGAATGACATTGAGGAAACTATTCAATCTTACATCTCAGTAAACGTGGCCGTGCTCTGCTTACGGAAGCATTGTCAGTTCTGTAAGACAACAACAACAACAACAACAACAACACCTTGTCATTGCACTGGGACATTTAGTTCAATTTAGATGAGTGTTCTTAGTCACCCACCAACACCACTTCCAGCAGCTTACTTTTCTAAGGAAGTCTCTCATCCAAGAAAAGACCAAGCCCACACCTGCTTAGCTTCAGTAATTCAGCAGCGACAGGGTATCTGTTGGTCGGGCTGCTGGCTTATTATTGCAGAGCATTATTCCTCTGATATAAAGTTATGAGGTTTAAATGTTAAAATGATCATACTTAAGTATTTCCAGTTTGCAGACAGGATCCTCCTGTCTAGCAGATAACAGCTTCAGCCCTGATTCTCCATGATGATTGTAGCTCAGATCCAGCTCTTTTAGATGGGAGGGGTTTGATGTCAGAGCTGAAGCCAGAAAACCACAACCCTTCCCTGACATGAGACAATCAGAGAGCCTGAGAGAGAGAGCGAGAGAGAGAGAGAGAGAGAGATTGCTATATTCATTTTCATCTCTCCTGCATAGAAATGGACGAGATTGTGTCAATCTGAAGTTATTTGTTTATTATACAACACAGATTTTTTGAGTAGTAGATTGAGCCGAGAAATTCAGAATTCAATATAGCTAGTGTAGTCAGTGAAGGCAGCGTGCCTACTGTATGTTCCCCGGGTCCTATGTTCCCCACTTTGTATGGGACCGGGGAATATAGGACCCTTTTTTTATTCTAAAAAGGGTTCTATGTTACCCGATTTTCCCAAAAAGGGTTCTATGTTCCCTGGTATGTACTGTGTCCGGGGAACATAGGACCCTTTTGGGAAAACCGGAGAACATGCGACCCGGGGAACAATATTGAATATGTGTAAGTTAAGGCTTGCTGATGAGTAGTCATATGAACATTTGGAGTAATGTTTTGAGAACAATATCTCGCAACGAATCAGATAAGATGTTTTGAAAAGTATTTATATAATACTACTGTTTTAGTACTTTCTTTCCAACTAGGTTGCATGCTAATTTTGCAGCTTTGAAGTTGAATAGAAGACATTTGACAGTGTAGAACAATCCTTGAAAATGTCAAGAATGTAGCACAAATCACTCAAAAGTAATGACTTACAGTGGAACTTACTATACTATACTGCTAAAGAATATGCAGTTTTATCTTGTGCACATGGTTGTTGTTAAGTACAATGAGATTGACATCAAGTCAGAAAATGTTCTAAAATCGGTTGATTTAGTATGGAATGACCCTAATTGTAAACTGATGTGACACATATTGGGATAACTTCACAGACATTGTAAAACTTATAAATAGGCTCAAAAGTAGGATGACATCTGCAAAATGATATTGCGGGATCGTCACTGTTACTTTTTAATTTGGCTGAATTGAAGTTCCCCTGTTATGTTGTCATGGTTCTTCTAACTAAGCAGGCCATTTCAGAAAATGTCTACCACCTACCTTAATGTCTGCAGTTTGCAGTGACGATTAGACAGTCCATTAGAGAGAAGCTGTACTCCAGAATTCCCCAGGTCATTGTGACTGAAGTCCAGCTGTAGCAGGGAGTTTGGTGACTGTAGAACTGAAGCCACGATCTCACAGAACTTATCTGTGAGTTTACTCTCTGCACATCTGCAACATTTGACAGAATTATGACAAAACTCAACACATTACTCAAGGTTATCGTACATCAAATTGACTAAATGTAGTAAAAGACGGCTTGTTTACTGACTACAACATGAAGGGAACAGTGGCGGTTCTAGGATTTTTCTGTAACAGGGGCCATTAAGGGGCCAGATGTTACATTCAGGGGCCGAGTACAGGGTACATCCAAGCACAGAAAATCATTTATTCAGTTCAAGTTTTCTCATTTATTTATACTGTGCGTAAAGGACACAATGCATAGAACTCATTGAATGCAACACACCACACGCACATACTCTTACCCTTATACTCTTATTTATACTATGCATAAAGGGTACACTGCATACAACAATGCATAGACCACACACACACACACACACACACACACACACACACACACACACATTACAGCAAGCCTGAAAAGCTCCTGGAACATCTCTTTGAAAGACTCCAGAAAAGCAACAAACTCAAGGAGTGTGGTCACTTTTTTCTATCCTATCCAGCACTCTCTTGATCTGATACACATAGGCTACTCTTACCCTTATAGGCTACTTATTTATTTGCGGCAACTGAGCAGAGCAGCCACTCGTTTAACCCTATGAGCCCTAAGCTGTTTTAAGGGCATTTTAACTACCTCTAGTTAGAAATTTGAAAAGCGTACTATACCAATTCTTACATTTTGACGTGTAGGCTATCTCACCACAGCAAGCTGACAGCTCGACATGACTTGCATGGTTGTGTAGGCCTGACTGTCCTGAAAATGGCAATATAAGAACCATGATGGAGGTATACTTTGGGGCTGAGCAATTTACAGAAATATGTGGTGTGTGCCTTCCAGAAATAAATGGCAATCTTTATTTAGTGATGAAAAAATGACTTTTTGCCACTTTTTGCTCTCCATATTTGTGACACTAGCTGATCTGACATGACTTGTTTGCGATAGCACACATGACGTGCACAGATGATGATTCTCTATAATATTTGTTTTACTGCATTGCAATGAACACAGTAAAGGCAAAAAAATGTTTATTTGTCAAACAAATTTGGATGCAATATGAGTCTTGAATTGGATACCATACAGGAGTTTGCTAGGATCTCAAAACCGTGTTATGAACGTGACTTGTCAAAGAGAAACACATGATAACATTGGATTATGAACATAGGCTATTATGCCACACAAAAACACTAGGTAAGTGGAGCTAAATGAAGTTATTATTTTGCTGTCACTTCGTCTGTTTTATGGCCTAGATTGGTTGTATTTGGTATCTGTGGATAACTCTAGCTCTCCTCTTTCATCTGACATGCGTGCCATCTTTTTGATAGCGGTTTCATGAGTAAAGGTAGCCAAAGCTATATGACATTATTATTTGTTTTTAACTTCGTCTGATTTTATAATACGAAATGATCGATGTATTTGGTATCAATGCAAAGCTCTGCTTCTCCTCTTTCATTTGATATGCGTGCCATGTCTGTGCGATGGTCCGCGAGTAATTCAAGCGAGAGTTCTGGATGCGCCGGTAAACGCAGAGCAATATAGACTGTAAATATGATATACTTTGATTTAACTTCATGATTTTATTTTATTTTCATACATGATCGTACAGACAAGTGTCTAGTATCGTTGGAAAGCCCCGGTTCTGCTCTTTCCTGCAATATAAGTCTCATCTCGCTGTGACTAATAATAGCGGAGCAATGTAACAAAGAAAATGTGTGCGTTTTTTGACGCACTTTGCGTCCGTCGCGGCTGCCTGTAGAACGTCAGTCGAACCGAACGTGGTGGTGCACAGCTGGGGAGGGAGCGGGAGGGAGAGGCCGGTGGCCGGGGTCGGGAGAGGGAGGGAGGACGAGACCTCAGAGCTGCGTGAAGTGCAGTGACGACTCAGACAAGGAGGAGGAAAAGTCGCCGGCCAGACACACGAAAAAGTCGCCAGATTTGTTGTCAGTCGCTAGATAAGATTTTCGGTCGCCAGAGACGGCCAAAAGTCGCTCAATCTAGCGACAAAGTTGCTAAGTTGGCAACACTGCTTGAAACGTTGGCTACCAGCTCTGGTAACTTTAGCTAGCTCTGGCTCTGGTAGCCAACGTTTCAAGCAAGGTCAAGAGCTCCAGGTGTGCATCAACTCATTACTGCCGCCAACTGTTTTGGTGTGGTATTGCATCTGTGACCGTAGTAAAAAGACTCCGATTGCTCTTTCATCGGCGATTAATGGAACAGGGGCACTTCGGGGGCCAATCAGATTTCAGTAGGGGCCAGGGCCCCTGTGGCCCCGCCCCTAGAACCGCCCCTGGAAGGGAAGCGGAAATTCCAAATTATAATTTATTAAGATTAAGCAATTATAATAAAGTAATACCAAACATAAGTTGTCTAGGGGGAAACGAGTGTTGGTGTGTGTGTGTGTGTGTATGCGTGAATGCAATAGCAGTGTTAGTATGTATGATGGCTAAATGATGAACAAAGGAAAATAGAAATATTACATATAAGAGGAGAGAGAGAATAAAGTGACAATGCAGAAGAAAGTCTAAATGGGTGCCTGCAAGAGAGGAGAAAAGTGCCTAAACAGAAGGAGAGGAGAACTCCTTATATAGCCACGCCTTAATGCAGGTGTACACAACCAAATCAGGCCCTTCCTGTCTGTGCACTGACAAGGAGAGGCCTGTAGGGGCTCAGGAGGTCATAACATTCCCAGGTGTTGAAGTTTACTTCATGCAGCATTTGCATTTACTGATACATTAATAATTCTATCAATAATTGATACATTAATAATAATAATACGTCTCCTGTAGGCAAGTAGTATTATATTCTTAAACATGGAAGTGGTTCAGTTTCTTGTTTTAATGCTAAATGGTGTAAATAGCAACAAAAACAAATCAAACAAACACATAATAATAATAATAATAATATATATATATATATATATATATATATATATATATATATATATATATATATATATATATATAAATAAATTATATATATATATCAGAAAATGCTTGGCCTTACACCAACCTTAATGTCTGCAGTTTGCAGTGGGGACTGTACATTCCTGTACAGAGAAGCTGAACTCCAGAGTCCCCCAAGTCATTTTTACTCAGGTCCAGCTCTAACAAGGAGTTTGGTGACTGTAGGATTGAAGCTACGGTCTTACATGTAGTAAGTGTGAGCTTACAATCAGCAAGTCTGCAAGAGAGTTTGACAATATTAAAATATGCTAGGAGCACAACTCTCCCCAATTACAAGTTTTTTTTGTTTTTTTTTACCTTAAAATTACTTCACAGCCGTTAAGGTTAAGGAAAAAAAAGCGCCCCCGTGTCTATTTCTAAATCTAAATTCTAAAATAAGAATTACTTTAAAAACATGTGCTATCTGCTATCGGGACAACAAATCCTTTCATGTGAAAATAACCCTCTCCGGGGTCCATCTTTTGCTGACTTCATCATATTGTAACCACATTACTACTAACCTCAGTGTTTCCAGTCTGCAGTTTGTATGCTTCAGCCCAACAGACAGCAACCTCACTCCAGAATCCCTCAGAGGATTAGAGCTCAAGTCCAGCTCTTTCAACTGGGAGTTTTCTGACTGAAAAGCAGATGTTAGGACCTCACACGAATTGTCTCGGAGATCACAACCAACCAATCTGCAGTAACATAAAACATATGGCATGTTAATTATTGTCAATGATTTCAATTAATTCAATTAGACATTTCATCACCACTGCCACACAATACAATGTCAGTATTAGCCTATACAGCTACTAAACTGTGGCTCTGTTGTTTATTATAATACAGATTCAATTGCATGACAGGGCTGCTATTTTTACTCACCGTGCTTTTCTACAAGCACTCAATAGTACAAGCAGTCTCTTACGACCATCACTTGCTGTGTTGTACTTAGCCAGGTCAAACTCATCCAGTGTTTCATCTGATACCAGAAGCATGTAGGCCAGTCTTGAACATTGGGAAGGTGAGAGCTCTTCTCCAGAGTTCATGTACTGCTGAATCTCCTGATGAAGGGAATTGTCCTTCATCTCCAATAAACAAAATAACAGGTTCATGCATCTTTCAGGAACTTTTGTGTCCTCACTCAGAATTTGTTTGATGTACTTGGCTGTTTCCTTGAGACTGTCTGTGCTGCTCTCTGTGTGTGTCAGAAGGCCTTGTAGGAGTTTCTGGTTAGACTCCAGTGATATGCCCAAGAGGAAGCGAAGGAAAAGGTCCAAATGTCCATCTTCCCTCTGCATGGATTCATCCACTGCTGTTCTAAAAAAATCAGCCATGGAAATGGTAGGGGCTCTCGAGCCTGCATTAAATAACTTAGTCAGACGTCTCCCTATTTCTGTAAAGAAAGATTCTTTTGATGAGAATTGCTCCAAGACTTCTGTGTTCTTATTCATCAAGGAGTGAAACATAAACAAAGCTGCCAGAAACTCCTGAATGCTGAGATGCACAAAGCAATACACTTTATGTCGGTCGAGTACACACTCACTCTTGAAGAACTCCGAGCACATACCAGAGTACAGTGTAATGTCATCTTCATTGATGCCACACTCTTTGAAACTTTCTTCATAAAACAATATATTACCTTTCCCCAGTTCGTTATAAGCCAGTTCAGATAACTTTAAAATAGCCTCTCTGCTAGACTGTAAGCGTTTTTTATCATCTTGTTCGACACCTTTGCCATATTTTTGGCACTTCCTGTTTGTCTCAGTGAGCAGAAAACAGATGTAGACCTCAGTCAGTGTTTGAGGCAAGTGACTTGTGCTGGTTTGATTGATCATTTTCAGAAGAACAGTGGCTAAGATCCAGCAGAAGACTGGTATGTGACACATGATGTAGAGGCTCTTTGAACTTTTAATGTGGGTGATGACTGTGTTGACTTCAGCTTCATTCACAATCCTCTTCTTGAAATATTCATCTTTCTGTTGATCATTGAACCCTTGTACCTCTGTCCACCTGTCTATGTATTTAGGAGGGATCCATTTGACAGCTGCTGGCCGGGATGTTATCCAAATACATGCATTTTGCAGAAGGTTGTTTTTGATGAGATTGGCTATCAACACTTCCACTGATGCAGTCTTCAGGGGATCATATATATCTACGTCCTGGTCTATGTTCAGGGAGAGTTTGCTCTCATCGAGACCATCGAAGATGAGTATGATCTTCGACTTTCTGAGCAGGTGGAGAGTCATGACCTTTTCATCCAGTTCAGGATGAAAGTCAAGGAGGAGTTTGAGAAGAGAGCATGACACATTCTGTTTCAAATTGAACTGCCGAAATGGAAGTGAGAATATGAAATCAACATCCAGATGGGCGCTTCCTTCTGCCCAGTCCAGAATGAACTTCTGCACACATACTGTTTTTCCGATGCCGGCAATGCCTGTGGTCATCACAGTTCGGATTTTGTCATGTTCCAGAACACACTTAAAGATGTCATTACAGTTGATTTTGTCCTTGTGAAATTTTGATTGTGTTTCAATCCTGCGAACTTCATGTTGAGTGTTGACGCCTTCACTCTCTCCCTCTGTGATGTAGACCTCTGTGTAGATCTTACTCAGGAGTGTTTTGTTCTTCCCCTCCTCAATACACTCATAAATCTTACCGAACTTCTTTATCATCCACTTCTTGTGTTTTTCTTTGACTTCATGTACGATTGCATCTATTGAAACATATGTTTTGTATGACTTTGGTACAAGCTAACATTTTGTATGCATATTGTATAAAAACCCTTGAATCTATGGACATAATCAAAGTTATATATGTATATCTATATAATCCCTTAAATAATTGCTGCATCATAATTGTACTGTACATATTTCATTACTGTGTCATCATAAAAGGCTCACCATCTTCCTTTGTTGAGTCTTGAACAATTGCACCCTCTGATACAAAAAAAAAAAAACGTGTTCATTAAGGTGTACTCAGGTAGAAATATTCAGATACTGTATGCACGTGTGATGCATTAAGGTCTCACCATCTCTCTTTCCAGACTCTGCAGCATCCCTGGAGAAACATGGCAAGAAGATAATGTAAAGCCATTATAAATACGTACAATACTACCCACCAGAGTATTAGAGAAATGCTGTTGTGTATGGCGTTTGTTTGTATGTGTTTATGTGTGTATCTACCTCTCTAGTCTATCTGCAAGGTTGTTGAGATTCATCTTCCTCAGGATGGTCAGAGTCATTTTCACGGAGCCGTCTCCCCCATAGGCCTCCTTCATCTTAGAGGCAACATCAGTAGCATCACTGTCCTCCAGCTTTCCTTTGGGGATGGGCTCAAACCCCTCCATGGTCTCCTGAGAGTCAAACAGGTAGGTCCTGAACCTCCTCAGGTCTCCAGACTCCAAATCATCCAGAGTTCTGAAGAGCAGGTCCAGAGAGTTCACAGCCATTTTGTTCACCTGATCATACAGACAAATAGAGATAGCACGTTTTTGTAGTAGAAATGTATAGTATTGTTCATCTCGCGAGATCACAATAACAACATTGTTTCGATATATATGATATGATATGATATGATATATGATATATGATGTTGTAGGCCAGTGATTCCCAACCGGGTGGTACGTGAGCACACTGCAGGGGGTAAGTGAAATTTGCCAGGTACGCTAGTACGCTACTACTACGGATAAATGGCTGAAACGTCCGCTTGCTCTGCGGTCAGCGTTCAGAGGAGCCCGCCGAGAAACGCAAGAAAGAAGCCAAATTGACAAACAAAAAATCACTTGCGGTGAAGTCATCGTGAAGCCAGGCTATTTACAGCGACACCATAGTACTAAACACGTGTAACACAATGTAAGATGGTTTCTATGTGGAACATACAGTAATTTCCTGTGTATTAGCCGCATTGTGTGTAAGCCGCAAGACTGTGTTTCATGCAAGTTGAAAGAAACAAAAACCATATTAATGCCATATTAACTGTCCCCGTGTATCAACCTCATAGCGGAAGAAATGTTGCAAAAATCAATGTATAAGCCGAGGTTAATAGTCGGGAAATTACGGTAGTGGAGCTCACTGGACTAGATGAAGTCCTCCCACAGTCAACACATCACTTTAAAGGTATACTATGCAGGATTGGCGATTTCATCACCGGTTTCGCTTTCACTTTTCATTTTCGCTCGTTTTATGCTTGCATATTTCTCTGCAGAGCTTCCCCTACAGCTTTAGCGTGTATATTTGACAAAACTCCTCAATCGGTCAGTCTGCCGTGCCTTTTCATGAGACTTTACATGACACTTCCTGGAGTAGAGCATTGGTGCGTGCCCGGTGTCTCCTGAAGTTGCAAGTGTGGTTTTACCGCTACAGACCACTAGAGCGGCCAAAAAAAACACCGTTCGACCGGTAATGACTCATTTAATCATATATAACAGTATGGAACGAATTGATTAACTGAAAAACGTTGCATAGTATACCTTTAAACCCACACTCATCAACCTTCATCCCCATTAATATTATGGTCCACACCCTCTTACCTCAGTGTCCAGAGGAATGGTCCTTTAGATAGTTGCTCAGCTGTCCCCGCAGTAAATACATCTGATCATTGTGTGACAGCAGCTTCAATGTACTGAGAGATGCATTTTTTACAGGAAGAGAGATGTCAAATGTGAATGCTATGGAAAAAGAGGAAGGTTGTGGTTTGGTGTGTTGGTGGAGTAAAACAGGAAGTTTTTGTCCAAACGTACCGTAAACTAAGTACAGAGACATTTCCCCTAGAACAACTCGGGGTAAAGTGTCCTCCCTCAAAACTTTCAAAGTAGAGACCTATAATTTTGTGTCATTATACTTCCAGATGCAATCAAAATATATTCAGTAAAATCACACTTTGGTTCAGAAATGTGTTTGGCTGGGAGCTGCATTTGCAATTTTTTACCGATCAAAATAACAGATAACAGGGGGGCTACACCAAATCCACAACTGAAGCACTGTTTGCGGAGTGTAATATAGTTTTTAAAGGTAGACTATACAGATGTAAGTGGTTTTGGCCACTGTGGAGCAATATTTTTATATTTTACTTGACACTCAACTCATATATTGTAATACTCCAAGTTCACTTCTCCCTTTCCGCAAGTACACAACAATTCAAACTCACTTCCCAGTCATAGTCAGACTTCCTCTTTTTGTTTAAATTGATTGTATTTGGGAGGAACTGATAACAAACAACTTAAAGGTGAACCATGCACGCTTTTATTAGCTTAATTTTCCTCAACTAATTAGCTTTGGAGTCATTGGAATGGTTATTTGACTTATTTCGGGTAGAATGACAGCTGTCTCGCTTCCCCCTATAGCGCCTCTGAGCGGAAAAACCATGCTTGCACGTTTGTGCACTGACAAACAGAAAGTCTCCAGCCTCGCGATCATGCTCATGAAAAGGCAGACTGACCGATTGAGGAGTGTTGTAAAATATACAGGCTAAAGCTGTAGGGGAAGCTCTGCAGAAAAATCTGCAAGCCTAAAATGAGCGAAAAAGAAAAGTGAAAGCGAAACCTGCGATGAAATCGCCAAACCTGCATAGTCTCCCTTTCAATAGACACAAACCTGGGTAGCACCACATGACATTCTTACAAATTTTGTCCAGTCCTTGAAGTGGAGAGAAAAAAGTGCAGCTTCACATTTGAAATCTCTACAGTGAAAAACAATGTTTTGAAATGCTTCTATAATATGAATTTATTTAGTGAGGGAATAATTTTCCAAATGCTGCATATACTGCTGTGTAAATAAATTGAACCCTTTTGTCCCTGGCAAGCAAGCAAGACATTAAAAATGACCGTGAAGGGGAGAATGTGTGAATGCTGAAATGTGACCATTCAAAGCTAAATCAGTCGTTTTGCGCACAACGTTATTTTGAGATAATCAACAATAACAAACTTCCGGGTTAAATTTGTTGAATTTCACGTTTTCGCATAATTTGACTGTATACAGTCTACAGTTTCATATCGTGAACACATTTCACGGAAAAACATACGTTTTGACTGTTAAACCCGGCGAAGATTGAACACATTTGCTGTCATTCCCGTTGTGCACGCACCGCTTAAAAAGGTGATTTCTCCTCTTCTGGCATATCGTGACAGGAGAACCATGTCAACTTTGGATGCGGTTATCTTAGCGATAGTTTGTGTAATACCCTCGATATACATACCGTTGGAAAGCTTAGTTTATGGCCGTTCACGTGAGCACAATAACTTAATTTAATACATACAGGGTCACAAATGTGCTTGCCGTAATTCCCCGACTATTAGCCGCACCGCAGCTTACACATTGATTTTGCTAAATTTCTTCAGCTATGAGGTTAATACATGGGGGCACTTAATATGGTGTTAATATGGTTTTGTTTTTTTTAAACTTGCACAAAACTGTTATTATTATTACTATGCTTACATTTTGTACTGTACATATTTATTGCTGGCCACTAGAATTTAATCTTGCACTGTTGCACTGTTGGACTTATTTGCACTACCAACTTGACTTGACACACACCTCATATACTGGATCACAGTATCTACCCTCAGTACATTCATGCTCATCTTATCTATAGTATTTTACTGCTCCTTTAGTCATGTTGATTTGTTGATTTGCTTTGTATTTTCCTGTTTACATTGTATTGTATGTTATGTGTGGTGTCTTAAGCTGCTGGGACCTTGAATTTCCCCTTGGGGATCAAAAAAGTATCTATCTATCTATCTATCTATCTATCTATCTATCTATCTATCTATCTAAAACACTGCCCTGCGGCTTATACACACAATGAGGCTAATACACAGGAAATTACTGTAGTTACGCGATTTGCCCCTTAGTAATTTGCCATTAAGGTATTATCCTAAATAAATGGGCCTTTTCTCTGACTACTTTGTTGAATCACAATAGGATTAAAGCTGTCTGCTTCCCCCTAAAAAGGATGTTCATATCTTTCAGTGAATCAAAACCTGTCACATAGATTTATGACACATAAAACATTTGATTCTTTACAACCTTTCAATTTGCAAATAAAACATATTTGCTTAAAAAAAATGACACAAAGTGAAAGACTTGAAAGGAAAGGAGAGAGGGTGGATTCCTAATAAAATGTCTGTAGGCCTATTTGTTCTCAAAACAGTGTTTTGCTGAGAGTTTCTAATGTCTTGCTTGCATTAAAAAGACACAGAATTCCATTCACTGCCACTGAATAAAATAGATGTAAGCGTCTTACCCAACTGTAGAGTGTTGCAGAGCTCATGGTGCAGGAAGTCTACAAAACGTCTGTGCACAGGCAGAGCATTTCTATGTGGGCAGAGAGACCCACACATTTCCTGTCACCAGGCAATAGGAGGAGCAAATTAGCTTTTTTTCTTTTCTTTCTTTTCTCACCAATCAAAATCGTTGTCTAAGTTGTAAATGTTTATTTTGTATCAGAACAGCATGAGGATAAAGCACCACAGCACTTTTCTAAAGCCTCTATAAGCAGCTGTGACATCATCGCTGGTTTCAGTGTAAAGCATTGTAAGACCCAGCTAGCATTTTGACATAGGGCCAATGTTGAGATTGGTTGGCTAGGGTTGGGTTGACCTATGCAACGTATGCCCAACATTGGGCCAACGTTGGTGAAGGTGGCAATTTTTTTGCTGACCTACTGTAGGCCTATACAACGTAAGCCCAACGTTGGGCCAACATTGGTAAGAGGCACTGCTCACCCTCCCCCACTCTGTGTGCCAACATGAGTGTAGAGGCATTCGACTTGATGTAGTGAAACGTTTTCAAACCGGAATTGTGCGTAGGCATACCTCATGGTTGAACACATTATCAGAATCACAAAGTCAAATAACCATTCCAATGACTCCGAAGCTGATTAGTTACAGTAAGGCAAATTAAGACCCCGGGAGGCGGCTACATCAAGTTGAATCCCCCTGACTTTGCGCTACTATGGCAACTGTTGAGCGTGAACCCAGGAAGTAAACCGACCGCAAGAGTAGAATCTAGACCTGTGGTTTCAGACAGCAACCATGAAGGCTGATGAGTTGGACCATCTTTTTTTTGTTTGTTTCAACAGGATGTCACTGAAAGTTTAGCCTAGTTGAAAAGTAGCCGCTCTCATACGATTTTAAGCAGCTACCCATGAAGGCTGACACATGGCCCATTTAGATTTCATTCACTTGTTTTTTCTTATAGAGTAGACATTTACCTAATGTGGCAGGGGCTAAGGCAATCTTTGTCTTTTTATATCTCGGGTTTGTCTGTCTTCAGCTCTGAGTGCAGGGACTTTCGAAACTGGACATTCTAGGCCAGACCATGAGGCTACCAGGTGGCCATTCTGGCTGGCCACATTCATAGCAGTGTTTCGAAAGCTTGACAAGGATTCGAGATGTCAGTTTCGAGCATTACATTCCTTGTGCCTTGTGTGTGCAAGCTTTGCATACCTCCTCCTCACACACACAAGGTACACCCCCCCCCTCCCCCCACACACACACTTTCAAAAAAAAAAAAAGCCACTAGTCATTTTTAACCAACACAATGTACAAATGTTCTCCCATAACAATATTCTGATCAAGGAGGGCCATTATGTATTTGAGTGGAACTAGGTCAAGTAATTGGGTGTCTTGCAGCAAGACACTTCGCCATCTGGTGGACAAACTATATAACACCAATACTGGACATGCAGCCTAAATGAAGGATCGATATTCAGTTTTCATTTACTGAATTTAAAATGATGTATTGTCTGTGATACCCATAGTTTGGAAAATGCCTAATATTGGCACCTTTATAAGCAGTTTGACTGTCTTTCAACAATTATATTGAACATTGATTTCTTTAACACATACCTGTAAACGTCAAAGTAAAAAAAAAAATAGATAAAAAGTATAAAATACAAAGTAAAATGTCATGTAAGTCATATCACCAAGTTGCCTTGATTATTACGCCAGATGAGAGTGTAGTTCCATGTCAAATCAGCCTAGAAAAACGCCAGGTTTCATTTTCAGTTGGTCTTATTGTAGGCCTACTTTCTAACTTGAGAGGAGACACGTTTTAAATGGGAAAATGACCAGAAATCTTAGTCACTTTTAAACATGAAGCTAGCAGGCGAGAAGCTAATGGTCTAATCCGATTCAATGATCTATGCTAGGCTGAAGCTAAAAGTTGTATCGCCAGACTCACAGAATCGCTGGATGAACGGGAACAAAGTAAATATCGATTGTTTTGCTCGAGGGGAGGTGGAAAATGACCGTATTTCCAAAAATGGCAGAATATCCCTTTAAAGACACAGTATGTGACGTAGGTGTAGAGTAGGTTGGAGGGGACATTTTTCTCAATCAACCTTAAATAATAATTTGGCTTAATTTGCTTAACTAAAAATTCCAATCTACTGTAGCAGTAAAGTCCAAGCATGATGGCAGCCATACACAAGCAAGTCCAAACCCCCAGGTCCAAGATATTTAGGCTACTAACTATAGGGCCAACTGTGTTTAAACTGTTTCGGTCCCATTGAAATTATGAGGAAATATTTTTTTTAACATATATATTCATTATCTAAGTTAGCTAATCAACCTGGTTAGCATTGTTAATGGTCAACATTTTTAGCATAACTGTTAGAAATCATCAGCTAAGTTAGCTAATCAACCTGGTTAGCATTGTTAGCATAATTAACATTTTTAACATAACTGCTAGAAATCATTAGCTAAGTTAGCTGATCAACCTGGTTAGCATAGTTAACATTGTTGGCATTTTTGCAAGCCCACTCTTGCAGGTCCTCAGACATGCACATTTCTAGTCTTGGCTTGTGTTGGTATGTTGCTGTAAGGCATTTGAGGCTTAAGTGTAGGTCAGTTTAAATAAAAGAGATCTCCACTGATGCAGTGTTCGTTTAACACGTTTGTCATCAAACAAACAAACAGGATATCTTTCCTTGGTACAAAAAAAAAAACATCTAAAATAGTTCTGTTTTCCTATTTCTCTCTCCATCAATGCCAGATTAATATGGTACACAATGATATTCACATCTCAAAACAAGTCCATGTTTATGTAAATATTTATTTATTTGTTTCCCCTCGTGTCAGACAACAGGAGAGAATCACACAGCACTGACCCATCTGACTTCCACAAGCAGGTTTATAGTTTACATTTCTGTGAGCGCCTCAAGAGGCAGGATGATGGTTTAGATTTGTGTATGAGGGCTTCTACAAGCAGGCTTACGGTTACAATATTTCTGTGTGAGTGCTTCGTCAAGCAGATGTATACTTCAAATTCAGCAATGCTGACTTTCCAACTCGGCTATGACCTCTGGGCACCGTGCTCAAGGTCATGACAGTGCACTGGTGGAAACAAGACAGCAACTCTCTGAAAGATCCGATCCTGAACAACTTAGTCCCGATGTCCAACAAACCGAGCTGCCCATAAATGTTTACTCCGACCAAGGTCAGAGCAGATTCCTACAACTGATCCCGGTCCTTGGTCCTGGACTAACTGGATGTGAACTTTTCCACCCCACAGTGATACCAAACAATTCAGACATCACATCAAACAAATCAAGCCTCCTCTGGTTATAGGCCCCAAATGTAATCTGGGTATAGACCCCAACTGTAATCTGGTTATAGGCCCCAGCTGTAATCTGTTTACAGATCCCAATTGTAATCTGGTTATAGAACCCAACTGTAATCTGGGTATAGGCCCCAGCTGTAATCTGTTTACAGATCCCAAATTGCAATCTGGTTATAGGCCCCAACTGTAATCTGTTAACAGATCCCCAATTGTAATCTGGATAGAGGCCCCAACTGTAATCTGTTAACAGATCCCCAACTGTAATCTGGGTACAGACCCCAACTGTAATCTGGTCACAGAACTCTGGCTCTGATCTTGTGAACGATTAAACTGAAAACAGAACCACTGGAAAGGCTGCGTCTCTATTTTTGTGTTTATTTTTCATTATTTAGTTATTTACTTAGTTTGTGTTGGTATGTTGCTGTAAGGCATTTGAGGTTCAAGTGTAGCTCAGTTTAAATAAAAGAGATCCCCACTGATGCACTGCAGTGTCCGTTTCACATGTTTGTCATCAAACAAACAAACAAAAAAATACAACAAAGGAAACTCAAGTTCTTTCTCCACAGAGAAAATACAGGAAGGGGAGGGACTAAGGGGAAATCCTTGAAGACGGTTGGTCAAAAGTCCAGCCACTCAGACATGTAGATGCAGTTTGATGGCGAGATCTCTCCTCCCTCGTGACAATCATCAAACACCTGGAAAACAACAGAAAATAAAAAGTTATTCTAGAATTATGCCACTGGGATCTACAACTGAAATTCATAAAGGTGGCTTATTATCATTATTACTTCAACTGGCAACATTCTGATGGCCTTGTTTTGTTTATCACCAGTGTTGGTCATCTTACTTTTAAAAAGTAATTAGTTACCGTTACAAATTACTTCTGCCAAAAAGTAATTGAGTTAGTAACTCAGTTACCACACTGTAAAAATAATTAGTTACTCAGCAAAGTAACTGACGTGCATTTTTATGTTCTATAACGCTATTACGTTCTATAACATCTTTAACGTCAAACATATTTATTATAGCCTAACTGATTGAAGAATAAAAACAATTATTCGGTACAATTAGTGGGTGGAAGTCAGAACGTGCGCATGGCAGGCCCGGCGTGGCTATCGGGAGATGCGGGAGGATTCCCGGTGGGCCGTTAACGTATTGGGCCGGTCTGATTATTGTGAGCTTAAATATATTGTTTCTGACGATTTGCTGCGCTCTCGCGGCACTTCAGCAGCCAGGGCTGTGCGGTCGCGGAAGATAACGTTCCGTTTCAGTGAAGTAGCCCTGTGAGAAACTATAGAAATCCTACAGACAGAGAAAGTGCACATTTACTTGTCACTATTATGCCTATAAGCTATCGTGGCAAGTTTGGTGATTTGGTGAGTAGCCTATTCAAGTCTTTTCCCCTCCTGAAGTTGGAAGTGGGCCTATAATGAAATGATTTCCAGATTCCACTCTGATGTACAGTATCTTAGCTATGCCTAGTCTGTTAAGGGTGATGGCATTTATTTATTAGCTCAGGGGGAGGGTATTCCATCCTACTTGATCCTATCCAGTGAACGCGCTTCATTCAGCCAAATTGTAGTAACGCGACGCTTTAAATTCTCAGTAACGATAACGGCGTTGCAACGATGAGAAACGTAATTAATTAGATTACTTCGTTACTGACAAATTAACGCCGTTAGTAACGCCGTTATACTTAAACGCCGTTACTACCAACACTGTTTATCACACACCACAAAGTGGAATACACCATGTTCACTAGCAGTCGCAGGTGTACACACAAACACAAAACAAAGAGTACACACAAACACACACAAGCAGCACACACAACCATACACAGGGTCACCACATCAGCCTCAAGATCTGTGGACATCCTGTGTCTGTGTATATCTCGTCTGTGTTTATGTTTACACCCTGTGTGTGTTACCTTAAAGTAGCCTACTGTACTAGAAACAATTGAGAAAGGTTTAATATCTATTCATTCATTGCATCGTCCAGAATGTTTATTTCTATAGTTCTCTCGATTAACATTTAGCACAGGGTAGGCACTGCCTTCCCTGCCCCACACACACACACACACACACACACGGTCTTGAGGCTGATTGACTGCAGATGGGCACTCACACACAAGCAGGGTCTTGAGGCTGATTGACTGCAGATGGGCACTCACACACAAGCAGGGTCTTGAGGCTGATTGACTGCAGATGGGCGGGCACACACACACACACGTACCGGACAGAGTCCGCAGGGCGTTTTGACGAGGCCGGTGGGCTGGATGATGGGGTTGACCCCGCGGTAGATACACACACACACACACACACACACACACACACACACACACACACACACACACACACACACACACACACACACACACACACACACACACACACACACACACACACACACACACACACACACACACCGGACAGAGTCCGCAGGGCGTCTTGACGAGGCCGGTGGGCTGGATGATGTGGTTGACCCCGCGGTAGATACACACACACACACACACACACACACACACACACACACGTACCGGACAGAGTCCGCAGGGCGTCTTGACGAGGCCGGTGGGCTGGATGATGTGGTTGACCCCGCGGTAGATACACACACACACACACACACACACACACACACACACGTCCCGGACAGAGTCCGCAGGGCGTCTTGACGAGGCCGGTGGGCTGGATGATGGGGTTGACCCCGCGGTAGATACACACACACACACACACACACACACACACACACACACACACACACACACACACACACACACACACACACACACACACACACACACACACACACACACACACACACACACACACACACACACACACACACACACACACACACACACGTACCGGACAGAGTCCGCAGGGCGTCTTGACGAGGCCGGTGGGCTGGATGATGGGGTTGACCCCGCGGTAGATACACACACACACACACACACACACACACACGTACCGGACAGAGTCCGCAGGGCGTCTTGACGAGGCCCGTGGGCTGGATGATGGGGTTGACCCCGCGGTAGACACACACACACACACACACACACACACACACACACACACACGTACCGGACAGAGTCCGCAGGGCGTCTTGACGAGGCCCGTGGGCTGGATGATGGGGTTGACCCCGCGGTAGAGCTTCATCTGGCCGTCCACACTGCCTACCGTGCCCTCTTTGGCGGCGATGATGGTCATCTCCACCTTCCCGTCGAAGATCAGCGTGTTCAGGATCGTCTCGATGTCCTCCATGGACAGGTCCACCTGGAGAGAGAGAGGAGAGAGAAGGAGAAAGGAGAGGAGAGGAGAGGAGAGGAGAGGAGAGGAGAAAGAGAAAGAGAAAGAGAAAGAGAAGAGGAGAGGAAAAGAGAGAAAGAGGAAGGAAGAGAGGAGAGGAGAGAAAGAGGAGAGAGAGGAGAGGAGAAGAGGAGAGAAGAGAGAGTCTCAACGTGTGGAACAACCATTCATATTGCAAGGCTCTTTCATCGACCTCCATCAGAAGGGAGAGGAAGTGCCGTCACGATGCCAAAATCATGACTATGATGTGACCTGTATCTTGAGTACCTCAATAAGGAACCTGAAATAATACCACGGCAGAGACCTCCCAAAACCTCAGGAAAGGAAAATGTGAGGGACCCCATTTATTTTGCCCATTTTCCGGCACTGATGAAGTCACATTCTGATATCATCTGTATAATAGATATTTATTAAAACAATGAATGCCGCTATCACTTATGTTGCTACGTTGCTGTGTGTGTGTGTGTGTGTGTGTGTGTGTGTGTCCTATTACCTTGCTGATGCCCAGCTCTGAGATGTACTTCCAGACCTCGTGGGAGGTGGCGAAGGAGCTGTTCCTCTGGACCATCGGAGACTGCTTACTGTCTCTAGCCGCTTCAGCCTACACACACACACACGCATATTACACACATATCTTAGACCTATAACCCAACTCAGGGAGAGAAGGGCATTGCAAGAAATGCATCACTCACTTGCACGCTCACAGTCCATCAGTCCACGAGACACATTTAGATATCTTGAACCAGATCCGGTGTGTTTGTGTGTGTGTGTGTGTGTGTGTGTGTGTGTGTGTGTGTGTGTGTGTGTATCCTTCCCCTCACCTTGCTCTGCAGGAATTTGAAGCATTGTTGGTTGAGCACCTCCACAAACTCCGACTCAAAGTCCTGGTCGCTGTACCAGGCCCCGCCCGTCACCGAGCGATCCGGCTGCAGGTTATACAGCATGTACACCTTCTTCTTGGAGGCCTAGCACACACACAGGTCATATACAGCATTAACACCTTATTCTTGGAAACTACCCCCCCGCACGCACACGCGCACACAGACACACACACACACAGCTGTGCTCACTTACAGCGACAGATTTGACGGCCTTGATGAGCTTCTTGCTCTCCAGGTTCTTGAGGATCTTGTTGATCTCGGTGAGAGGGAGGTTGCTCTTGAACCGGATATCTCTGCTCCAGATGCCTGACACCGAGGACAGTGAACATAACAATACGATTAGAATGTTACTAATAGAACACCAAGGACAGTTAACATAACAATACGATTAGAATGTTACTAATAGAACACCGAGGACAGTTAACATAACAATACGATTAGAATGTTACTAATAGAACACCAAGGACAGTTAACATAACAATACGATTAGAATGTTACTAATAGAACACCGAGGACAGTTAACATAACAATACGATTAGAATGTTACTAATAGAACACCGAGGACAGTTAACATAACAATACAATTAGAATGTTACTAATAGAACACCGAGGACAGTTAACATAACAATACGATAAGAATGTTACTAATAGAACACCGAGGACAGTGAACATAACAATACGATAAGAATGTTACTAATAGAACACCGAGGACAGTGAACATAACAATACGATAAGAATGTTACTAATAGAACACCGAGGACAGTGAACATAACAATACGATTAGAGTGTTACTAATAGAACAATGAGGACAGTGAACAAAACAATACGATTAGAATGTTACTAATAGAACACTGAGGACAGAGAACATAACAATACGATAAGAATATTACTAATAGAATAATGATGACAGTGAACATAACAATACAATTAGAATGTTACTAATAGATAGAACACAGGGGACAGTAAACATAACAAAACGATTAGAATAGTACTAACGGAACATAACAATACGATTAGTATGTTACTAGTAGACCATCACAATACAATTGAAATGTTACTAATTACTGTAAGTCGCCTTGGATAAAAAGTGTCTGCCAAATGAACGCAATTGTAAATGTATGATACAATTAGAATGTTACTAACATTATGTTCAATCTGATGGTACTGAACTCATGTCAGCGATATGAATGACAATTAGTGGAAATTCTACATCTGTGCTCTATAACTAGGCAATGCCTTACAGATGCTAACCTATACACCTCTTTAAATGTTTAAGCATTGCAGTAGGAGCTGAAAGAACTGCAGGCAGAAAGCCACCAGGTCTCACATTGTATCATTCTGACATGATCTATTAGATGTATCTTATATTAAATTATATTATATCTGTCGACAATAACAAGTCGCTACATCTTGAATGTCTTAGAAATATAGTGCACTTGTTTTACATAACGTTATCCGCCAAGTTGCTCAATCAAAGTCCTGAATTTGACATGACTGTCTATTAGCTTTAACATTTTTCTGCACTTTTGTAGGATGCAATATACACATTGACTCTCAAGGCTTGCTTGTGTGTGTGTGTGTAGTATCTACAAAACACAAAAGTAAGCATTTAACAAATTGGGTATGTGCAGTAAAACAAACACAGACAAACAAACAAAAAATCAGCTTAGCAACCTTTGTTTCCGGCATCTTCTATGACCTGGTAAACCAGCTTCTCCTGGTTGTCGGAGCCCTTCATCTTGCTGTAGAGACAGGAATAGGGACATCAGACACTAGGCAGCCTTACAGTTTTTTTTTTTTAAATATTTTAACATTTTTCTCATTTTAATAATTTCCGTAAATTTAACCCACATTTTAACATTCCAACTTAAGTCTCATTTCTAAAGCTCAACATTGGTGTAATATATGGTTGGCTCCGGACCTGAGGGATGTGTATTGGCTCTAGACCTGAGGGTTATGTGTTAGCTCGAGACCTGAGGGTTATGTGTTAGCTCGAGACCTGAGGGTTATGTGTTGGTTCTAGAACTGAGGGTTGTATTTTGACTTTAGACCTAAGGGCTATGTGTTGGGTTAGTCATTGTTTTTCACCTTGTTGACTGGTTGTCTTTCATTCTATAGAGGAGGCCATTACTGTTCCTCAGGAGGTCCAGCTGACCCTGTAAACACACGCACACGCACGCGCACACACACACACACACACACACACACACACACACACACACACACACACACACACACACACACTATGATTACCTCCAACATGTCAGAAATTGGATCAGATCAAAGTTATACTAATGAATGTATGCCTTGAATCACATGACATGTGTGGCTGCTACAGAGAGAGCACTAAACCAGAACCAGAAACCAGCAGACAACATGGAATCAGAATCAATAGAAACAATGTTACAAGACGTAGAGCAGGAAACAAATAAACTGTTCGGCCTTTTTGCTCAACATAGACAGCCAGGCAGGCATATTCAACCTGGCTTAGCCGACCTACTCATGGCCATGGCTTTTAAAGTTAGCCTAAGCTACACGTCTCCGTTATTCTTACCACCGACAGCAGCCTGTTGATGGCCATGGCCCGCTGCTGAGGCTCTACGTGGGGCATGTCATTCTGGATCACGAGGTCTGTGATTCCGTGCGGGAACTGGGCACACAAATCCTTAATCCTTATGAAATGAAGAAAAGGGCAAAACAACAGATCCGCATGTCAAGCATCGTGTTAAACAGAGATGTTGTTCATTTTAAAATGGGTCCAAAAGACACGAATGTTTTGAATTGCAGTTAGGCTTATGCAATCGTAAACGTTACCTAGCCGAGCACTCAAAAGTGAGACGCTAACTTTAGTTTAATGTTAATGTACCCCTTAGTTTGGAGGGTTATTTAAATCAGGTATGTGACATAAAGACGTCTCTTCTCTCCGTGAATACTGCGCGATTTCTGCTGTTGACGTTAACTGAATCTGAATCTGTAACTTAGCAAACGAGCTAGCATTACATTAACCCACAGCGTTTGGCAATACATCCAACTCACTCAACTCACACATTTCAAGGATGATAATAGTCATTCCAAGCACCATATTGCTGGACATATGTCCTTGCAAACACTTCTACACTTAGAAAACGTTTAGCTAACTGGTTGGCTGGACTTAGCCTGACTTGTGGCTAGCCATCTAAACAATTCGTGCCGTAAGTTGTAGGCTATCTGACCTGTTCTCAATGTCCACTGGATCCGTAGATTCCTTTTTCACCTTCACATCCGCCATATCTGGTATGCTTTGGTAAAATCACATCAAATAATATTTATTCTTGAAAGCCGACAAGCCTCTGCGGTTCACCCATAAACGACACTGAATGTAATCCACCATCAACATTTCAGCATGGCTAGCTGGGTCCTTCGCGAAAGAGTGACGTACGCTGTGCTTTTAGAAGCCTGTGGACAGCCTAATCAAAAAAGTTTTGGGCCTACCGGTAGGCCTACATCATATTGCGATGAGACCAGAGACGTGCAAAAATGTTGCCCTCAAAGGTGAATAAGATGTCAACGACTATGAGAAGACTATGCTCTCAGTCAACAAAGTTTGCTCTTTTGAGTAAAATGTCAAACAATGAAACCTAAAATGCCTTTCAGAATGGCAAACTCCACTGGATGGGATAGACGATGGGATAGGGGTAGCTAAGTACAGACATCATGTTTTGCTCTCACAAATCCAATGTTGAAAATAAGTGATTTTCCACATGACATTCCTTAGCTTGCAGCCTAAAATGTTAGCAATTAAATACCACAATAGCTCAAAAGGTGCATTTTTGTCAATTTTTAATCCTTTAGGCGCCAGGGGCCAGTTGTTCAAAAAATGTAATCCGGATCAAAATGATCCAGATTTGGAAATCCCGTTTTTTGCTATCCAGGATCAGGTAATCCGTCTTACTTTTAAGTCAGTTTTTCAGCGCAACATTGGATTGGATCACCCTTATCCAGATACACAGTTTTCAGGATTACCAAATCCGGATTGCCAGCTAAAGAACGGGTAAAAGAGCCAACATGGAGTCACTTTAAGTGTTTATTTTGAGACAAAACATAAACCTCCACCTCCATATAATTTATTTTAAGGCCCCTCACCTGACTTACAACAAAGAAAAAAGAAATATAGGCCTACCTTAACAAATGCATTGCGGATATATTGAAAACATGTTAAATAAAAAATGTCCAATAGTTGACAAAATAATGTTCATAGTTCTTCATCTGAGAAGAAGAGACCCACATTTTCAAGCCCTGCTTTTAGTGTAGTAAGGGATGCAATTGTTTGAAATTGCATCGAGGTTCATATCTGATGATTGTTTCGTTGACATTAATAGGCCTACAGTGATGAATGACAGAGACAGATATTAACAATTGAATATATTATTTTTGTTTGTTATTAAAATCTGTTTGGGGGTTTATTTCATGTGGATAAGATCATTTTTATTTTTAGTTTATTGTACTGAAAGGCTAAATTGGTAGCATATGTCTACTTTATCACTGTAACGGTTAAACTTGACAAATTCAAGTGCAAGATATAAATAAAAGTATACAGTAAATGATACAAATGTATTATTTGATAAATTGTAAAGTTTTAGTACATTTTCTTCCTGAAATCCACCATGAAATCCTACCCCTTGTTGGGATCAGGGTAATCCTGTTTTTTTGGATCAAAGTTATCCAAATCCTGCTGAAAAGTTTTGAACAACACAAACTGAAGGTTTGATCCATTTTCAAACTAGGATTGGATTACATGATCTGATCCGAATTCAGAATCCTTCTTTCCCTTTTGAACAACCCATTTTCCAGATTTGATCCAATCCGATAACCAACATCCGATCAGATTACCTTTGAACAACTGCCCCCAGAGGTTTTTTCTTAAAACGTTTGATTTTGACATAATCATTTCAAAAGGCTTTAATATACAGTATACAGCTGACCCTGTAAACACAAACATTACTGGACCTCCTGAGGAACAGTAATGTAAACTCACTTTGTTATAGGCTACCTGTCTTGCTAAAATGTTCAATGATCTAAAAGAACGCTATTACGCATGTTCATAGCACAATTTATAACTTGGGCTGCCTATGTGCATGCAAGATCTCAACTGTACACGTCCCAACTCTTCTAAGATAAATAATAATGTGTTGTTTATTGTAATCATCTTGCAGGTGTCTGAACCCTGGGAATTTGTGGG
Organism: Sardina pilchardus; assembly: GCF_963854185.1. NCBI lineage: Eukaryota > Metazoa > Chordata > Actinopteri > Clupeiformes > Clupeidae > Sardina > Sardina pilchardus. The sequence continues at coordinate 12,981,559 of NC_084994.1, read as the reverse complement.
GATAAAATTGATGGGCAAAAACAAACAAACGAAAAAAATCACCTCCAGGATCCAAAAGAGAACTCACACATCAGTAATTGTTGATGCAAAGATACAGGAAGTTCATTCCATCAAATTGCTACTTGAGTTGTGCATGAGAGATGGACATAAAGATGATGGTGGCATGGCACAGTGCTGAGGCAATTCGTTCCAATATTATTATTTTTGTTGATTAATCAGATTGTTAATCTTTTGATTTGTCCTTTGCCAATCACATCCCTGGTGTGTGTGTCTTCATTTCAGTGTGTGTGTGTGTGTGTGAGTGTGTGTGTCTTCATTTCAGTGTGTGTGTGTGTGTGTGTGTGTGTGTGTCTTCATTTCAGTGTGTGTGTGTGTGTGTGTGTGTCTTCATTTCAGTGTGTGTGTGTGTGTGTGTGTGTGTGTGTGTGTGTGTGTGTGTGTCTTCATTTCAGTGTGTGTGTGTGTGTGTGTGTGTGTGTGTGTGTGTGTGTGTGTGTGTGTGTGTGTGTGTGTGTGTGTGTGTGTGTGTGTGTGTCAGTGGCGTAACAAGGCAAGTGCGGGCCCCAGTGCGAAAACTGTGTCCGGGCCCCTGCATGTAAATAGCGAAGAATGGTAGCCCAGGAAGTCTTAACTCTGATACATGCAATACACATTAAGGGTGACTATGCAAAGGACCTGAGGCACCGAAGTAGTTTAGTAGTTACAGATACAATTTCAAATGAAAATCACACGACTACATGATCCATTCTGAAAACATAAAAAATGTATTTTATTAATAGTCTGCAGGCCAGTGTAATCTAATATTAGCCTACTGCATTAACATCAACTCGCATGGAATTATGGGAACACCCAATGCGCTGAAACTTTTTCAACCCTCTGCTGAAACTGTAAGCGTAGATTGCTTGCTTATAAACTCGCACTGCGCAGAAACCAAACTTAATTTAGCCTTATTTAACCGTGCAGAAACCAAATAAAATCATTAATATAGCTGCAAGCAGCAATGAGGGGCCAAGCAGGGAGGTTTGAAGATTTTTGCAGCGTTGGATTTGTCAGCAAATTTAGCGCATTGTCCTCAGGATGTGCTCTCAAGTCCACGTACCAAGTTTGGTGTCGATACGAGAAAGTTTTGCTAATTATAGCGCCCCTAGTGTTCAAACATCACCAAATTTAGTTTAGGTCCTCAGGATGTGCTCACAAATCCACGTACCAAGTTTGGTGTCGATCCGAGAAAGTTTTGCTAATTATAGCGCCCCTAGTGTTCAAACGTCACCAAATTTAGCGCAGGTTCTCAGAATGTGCTCACAAGTCCACGTACCAAGTTTGGTGGTGATCCGAGAAAGTTTTGCTAATTATAGCGCCCCTAGTGTTCAAACGTCACCAAATTTAGCGCAGGTCCTAAGGATGTAAACTCTTTGAGTGTGATTTACCCACAATGCTCAGCTCTCAATCGTCCAAACACACACCGTCGCAGAGACACCTCTGGTAAGAGTGGGCTATATATAGAGAATGAACTAGCAGCATGTTTAACAGTGAGTAAGTCCCTCTATCCCTTTCGAGGCTGTGGCATTACTAAGATTCACATGGCCTCCGGCTGAGGCACAGCAGCGGAAAATCCCAGGTGTCTTACCACCCGGTAGGTGGATAGACGTAGTGGTCATCCAGGAAGTCCATGGGGAAATGTGGGAAAGGCCCCCCCCCCCCCCCCCATGACCACCATAGAGGAGAGTGTGTGTGCTTGTGTCTGAGTTTGAGAGAGAGATGAATACATGAACGAAAAATGAGATGACTTCATGTGATTATAGCACCACCCTAGTGGTCAAAACACATGAAATGGGAGAGTGGGCGTGTGCAAATGGAACCCCCGCCCCCCACGACCACCATAGAGGAGAGTGTATGTGCTTTTGTCTGGGTTTGGGACAGAGAGAGAGTGGATGTTAAGAAAATAGCCAAAAATATTTTTTTTTGTTTGTGTGTGTCCTTGGGATGTGTTCCCAAGTCTTGATACGTGAAAGCCTTGCTGAGATGTAGGTTCACTTCCTGTGTGGCGGCTTCGCCGCCAATTTGGATTGGCTGTTAGAGGCGAGCACTTCCGTCAATTGTTCCACAAAGCAATGCAGTAAGAAGGCATGGTCTGAAGATGGTTTGTGCAAATTTTGGTGAGAATCGGATGAAATATAAGACCTGTGAAACTTTTTGGAAGTTTTGAACTCGGTCTGTTGGTGGCGCTACAGCAATCATGGAAAAGTCTTGTTAATTGGTGGGTGGGGCCTTGACTTTTGTCTTAATACACTGAGCAAGTTTGAGCTTGATAGGTTCAAGCATAGCAGAGATATTTGCATTAATGTTGTTGAAAAATTGATGAATTTTGACCTGTTGGTGGCGCTAGAGTTTTGGGGTCTGGAGTCTGTAAATTGGGGAAAGTGGTCATTGGCCATAGAGAAATATGTGTGTTAAATTTCAGAACTTTTTACTGTATGGTTCTAAGGCTTCCATAGAGATATGGGTTTAATGTCTGTGTGGTGGCTTCGCCGCCAATTTTGATTGGCTGTTACGCGCAAATTATTTTGTCAATTCTTCCAGAAAGCAATGCAATAAGAAGGCATGGTCTGAAGATGGTGTGTGCAAATTTTGGTGAGAATCGGATGAAATGTGTGACCTGTATAACCTTTTGAAAGTTTTGATCTTGGTCTGTTGGTGGCGCTACAGCGTTAATGGAAAAGTCTTGTTAATTGGTGGGTGGGGCCTTGACTTTTGCCTTAACCCTTAGATGCATAGGCTACCAATACCTACACTCTTCCATGAGTGGGGTCAAAAATGACCCCAATTAGAATGCATGCGTTTTTTGCTGCAATCTCAAATAATGTCTCTCATTTTGGTTAAAGATGATGATTTTTATTATATATTTGTCTAAAATGTTTTTATTTCATGTTGGACATACTGATGCATCACTTTTTATTAACATTTTATTACAAAACAGCTTTTAGATAGAAAAAAAAGGTAAACATCCTAAAATTATCTCACCATAGGTGAATAGGGTAAAATTTTTAACTTAGAGATATCTTCATGAAACTTTACCAGTTGAATACTCACATAAATAGGAGAAAAAAACGTATTGCAAGTTGTCTGTATTTATGTTTAAATATGCTAATTAGGTCGTATCTAATTAAATATGCGCTAATTTGCATATATGTTTTGATGCAAAGAATCTGACCATTGGAAAAAGCCAGGTTGAAAATATTTTTTTTGTAGTGTTAATATATCAAATAAAAAAACATTTACAGAGGTGATTATGAATATCTTCTTTTGTTATCCAGTAAATCAGAAGGTACTGCCAATTGGCTTAAAAAAATGGATTTTTGCCCTATTTTTAGGCATAAAAAGTCATACAAATCAGGCCAAGAACGCTATATCAACAAATCCCTCTGTAAATATCGCTTGGTGAATTCTGCTTCACAATTATAGGAAGAGCGGACATCGAAGGATCAAAAAGCGACGTCGCTATGAACGCTTGGCCGCCACATTATATGATGATACTTAGATTTATGTTGTTGTGTAAAAATGGCCTTCAGGATGGTGAAACTGCTGACATGAGATGTGATAATCAACAGTAAATGTATACCTGACTGCCACAGTTGATAAAAATCAAAAGATCCTAGGGTTAAGTTTTGAAATTCCATAGAAAATGCTTGGGGTCATTTTTGACCCCACCTATGCGGATCGGTGGTACTGATACAAAACATTAAATTACTTTAAAAATATAACAGTTAGACACAAATCCAAATGGCCTCATGTCAAAGACAACCTATTTGAGGAATACATAGAAGGTTAAATGAAAAAAAATTAAAATGAAGAAGATACTGCAAGAAAACAACCTCTGGGGTCATTTTTGACCCCACTTATGCATCTAAGGGTTAATACACTGAGCAAGTTTGAGCTTGATGGGTTCAAGCATAGCAGAGATATTTGCATTAATGTTGTTGACAAATTGATGAATTTTGACCTGTTGGTGGCGCTAGAGGTTTGAGGTCTGGAGTCTGTAAATTGGTGAAAGTGCTTAGAGTTGTGAGTAGAATAAGGGTGCCAAATTTCAGCACTTTTTACTGTATGGATCTATGGGCTGCCATAGACTTCCATTTGGGAAGAATAATAATTAAAGCTGCGAGCAGCAATGTGGGGGCCAAGCTTTGGAAATTTGGAAAGACAACCCCCCCTCCGCCCCTCCCCCTGTGACCACCATAGAGGAGTATTTGTGTGCTTTTGTCTGGGCTTGAGAGAGAGAGAGAGAGAGAGAGATGAAAGCGTTACTGAAAAATGAGCTGACTTCCTGTGATTATAGCGCCCCCCTAGTGGTCAAAAGACACGACATGGGAGAGTGGGCGTGTGCAAATGGAACCCCCCCCCCCCCCCCCCCCCCATGACCACCATAGAGGAGGGTGTGTGTGCTTCTGTCTGGGTAAGAGAGCGAGAGAGATGAAAGCATTAATGAAAAATGAGCTGACTTCCTGTGATTCTAGCGCCCCCCTAGTGGTCAAAAGACATGACATGGGAGAGTGGGCGTGTGCAAATGGACCCCCCCCCCCCACGACCACCATAGAGGAGGGTGTGTGTGCTTGTGTCTGGGTTTGAGAGAGCGAGAGATGAAAGCATTAATGAAAAATGAGCTGACTTCCTGTGATTATAGCGTCCCCCTAGTGGTCAAAAGACATGACATGGGAGAGTGGGCGTGTGCAAATGGAACCCCCCCCCACGACCACCATAGAGGAGGGTGTGTGTGCTTGTGTCTGGGTAAGAGAGCGAGAGAGATGAAAGCATTAATGAAAAATGAGCTGACTTCCTGTGATTATAGCGCCCCCCTAGTGGTCAAAAGATATGACATGGGAATGTGGGCGTGTGCAAATGGAACCCCCCCCCCCCCACAACCACAATAGAGGAGTTTGGGACAGAGAGAGAGTGGATGTGAAGAAAATAGCCAAAATTATTTTCTAATTTTTTTTTGGTGTGTGTGTGTGTCCTTAGGATGTGTTCCTAAGTCCACTTACCAAGTTTGGTTTTGATAGGTGAAAGTGTTGTTTATTATAGCGCCCCTAGTGGTCAGAGTACACCAAATGTATTGTGCGTCCTCAGGGTGGGGTCCCAAGTCCATATACCAAGTTTGGTTTGGATACGTGAAAGCATTGCTGAGATATGAGCCTACTTCCTGTTACTATAGCGCCCCCACAGTTGTCAAAGGGCACCAAAGTTGTTGAGGCTTCCCTTAATTGGGTTCTGAACCCATGTTCTAAGTTTGGTCTTGATACGTGAAAGCCTTGCTGAGATATAGGTTCACTTCCTGTGTGGCGGCTTCGCCGCCAATTTGGATTGGCTGATACAGGCGAGCACTTCCGTCAATTGTTTCATGAAGCGATGCAATTATAAGTCATGGTCTGAAGATGGTCTGTGCAAATTTTGCTGAGAATCGGATGAATTCTCTGACCTGTGAAACTTTTTGAAAGTTTTGACCTTGGTCTATTGGTGGCGCTACAGCGTTTGTGGAAAAGTCTTGTTAATTGGTGGGTGGGGCTATACCTTTTGCGTTAATACACTGAGCAAGTTTCAGCTTGATAGGTCTAAGCATTTTAGAGTTATTTGCATTAATGTTGTTGAGAAATTGATGAATTTTGACCTGTTGGTGGCGCTAGAGGTTTGAGGTTAAGGGTCTGTAAATTGGGGAAAGTGGTCATTGGCCATAGAGGAATATGTGTGTTAAATTTCAAAACTTTTTACTGTATGGTTCTATGGCTTCCATAGAGATATAGGTTTAATGTCTGTGTGGCGGCTTCGCCGCCGATTTTGATTGGCTGTTAAGGGTGAATAATTATGTCAATTCTTCCAGAAAGCAATCAGATTAGAAGGCATGGTCTGAAGATGGTGTGTGCAAATTTTGGTGAGAATCGGATGACCTGTGAAACTTTTTGAAAGTTTTGACCTTGGTCTATTGGTGGCGCTACAGCGTTTGTGGAAAAGTCTTGTTAATTGGTGGGTGGGGCTATACCTTTTGCGTTAATACACTGAGCAAGTTTCAGCTTGATAGGTCTAAGCATTTTAGAGTTATTTGCATTAATGTTGTTGACAAATTGATGAATTTTGACCTGTTGGTGGCGCTAGAGGTTTGAGGTTAGGAGTCTATAAGTTGGTGAAAGTTCTTAGAATTGTGAGTAGAATGAGTGTGCCAAATTTCGCAACTTTTTACTGTACGGTTGAGTTCGACCAATCAGAGTTGTGGAATAATAATAATAAGAAAACGTAGAATCACTATGGGTTGCCTCGCAGCTTCGCTGCTTGGCCCCCAATAATAGGAAAAGGTACAAACACTATGGGTGCTTCGCAGCTTCGCTGCTTGGCCCCCAAATATGCATACAATCCCCAATATGCATGAATTAGGCCGTGAGACCTTTGGTTGTGCAAAATCGTCAACGATGTTCCCAATATTTAATGTATCTCTCGTATTTTCAATGGACAGGATAGCTAACCCACTGAGCCTCTAGCTCCCCATGCTGCTCCTCTTAATAAGTTTGAGTTTGGAAAAAGATCGCTCAGCTGTTGTCACAGTCACACGCAATGTCAGAAACATGAGAGCAATTAGCTACACACTTCCCCGAATGTGGATGTTACACTGTCGTAAATAATCTACCACCAGCATTTTGGCAAGTTGAAAAATAGATGTTAGTAGTAGTTTGGCCACCCTTCCCCTTGCTCTTTACGCTCCTGCCGCTTCTTGCAGCCGCTCGATGACTGAACGATGACTGAAATGTGCAGCCGCACTATCCATTCAAAAAATCGCAACAAATCGCTAAGCCTAGGCTACTGTAGCAACCAGATATCCTTGCTGTATCTCAGTAGAAAGAAAGATAAGCTGGCGAAACATATGACGACAAGGAAAGATGGTAAATTTGATTTAGCCGTTTCTATTTGATAGTTTGATTCTTAATGGTGAAGTTCTAAAAGAAAAAAAAAGGTAGGACGGGGGTAGCGACGGGCCCCGGGAGGTCACGGGCCCTGGTGCGACTGCACCGGCTGCACCTACTATAGTTACGCCACTGGTGTGTGTGTGTGTGTGTGTGTGTGTGTGTGTGTGTGTGTGTGTGTGTGTGTGTGTGTGTGTGTGTGTCAGGGATGTTGGCTGGGTATATTTTCCTGCTTTTTTGTCCTTTGCCAATCACATCCCTGGTGTGTGTGTGTGTGTGTGTGTGTGTGTGTGTGTGTGTGTGTTAGTCCTTCAGTCAATCCTGGAGAAGAGCTATTGTAGGTGGGACTTTTCCTGGTTAAATAAAGGTTAAATAAATAATAATAATAAAAAAAGAGAACGCACACACCAATGTTGCAAAGTTTGTTCCAACCAGTGAAAAGACATGCAAAGTGCTACCCAAGTGCAAAACCTTTTCAGTCCCATTCAGAGCACCATCAATTTTATGTGTGTGTGACTGTGTGTGTGTGTGTGTGTGTGTGTGTGTGTGTTGTACAGTCAGACACACACACAGGAAAGGCACACACACACACACACACACACACACACACACACACACACACACACACACACATAGTACAATACACAATAAGTCTGATTTTCTGAGAGGCCTGTAAATCCTGCACTGCATCCATTTGTGTGCAGAGGTCTCACAAGATCCACATAACTCATTGATTTTTTAAAAATCTCTAAATGTACACTAATTACAGTCAAACATGTCATCACAATTTAATTCAACCTGGGGGTTAAACGTGTGTACATTATCAAGTCAAACATTCAAAGTTATGTGAGGTCAAGATTATTAATTCACCCTAGGCTATTAGTCTAGTCGTAATCCCCATAGGCCCAATAGTAAACCCAGAAATGTTGAGTACCCTAAAGTTTTATTGCATAAATGTGATCTATAGGCCTAGTGGATGAAATTCAACTTGGTTGCCTAAAGTTGCACTTTGGGCAATTTGCATAATTAGCATAAATATATAGCCAATTAAGGCGAATAGGGTGCAGGTGAATAGGGTAAAAAAATTAAATAATAGATATCACTATGAAACTTTCTCAGTTGGTTACTTGTGTTAAGATGAGAAAAAAATGTATTGTATGTTTTTTATATTTTAATGTTTACATATGCAAATTAGGCCCTATTTCATAAAAAAGGCTCTAATTTGCATACACACAAAATCAGATAGTGTGATAAAGCCAGGCTCAAAATGTTTCTTTTTTCCAAAGTAAACATGTATACTTGGAGGGCTGAGTTGGTGAAAACCTTTAAAGGAACCTGTTAAGGAGGCAGTGTTAACCCATTGACCCATTTAATCCCAATGGTCATAATTGTGACCGTACAAAAACATCTTACTCCTGTGCCTTTAAAATGGCATATTTTATATGTTGTATATAGTTCTTGTATATAGTTAATGTGTATTTGTGTACGTGTGCATGCTGGATATAGTTATTTTGCATATTATGTATAGTTCTTGTAGGTTTGCTTGTGTGTGCATGCTGTTATATAGTTATTTTGCATGGAGCACCTAATTTCTTAATCTGTCCGTCCATAGGTCAACACTGCCTCCTGACCAGGTTCCTTAAAGGTTTTCACCAACTCAGACCCCAAGTACACATGTTTACCCTTGGAAACAAATATTTTGAGCATGACTTTATTATTAAACAATCTGATTTTGTCAGTATGCAAATGAGCGCATGTTTAATGAGACATGGCCTCATTTGCATATGTAAACATTAAAATACAAAAAACATGCAATGCATTTTTTTTTCATCTTAGCACAAGTAACCAACTAAGAAAGTTTCAAAGTGATATCTATTATTTACATTTTTTACCCTATTCACCTGCACCCTATTCTCCTTAATTGCCTATATATTTATGCTAATTATGCAAATTGCCCAAAGTGCAACTTCAGGCAACCAAGTTAAATTCCATCTGTTAGGCCTATAGATGACATTTCTGCAATAAAACTTTAGGGTACTCAACATTTCTGGGTTCAAGAAATTACGACTAGACTATATGCGTATTTTAGACTTTAAAAAGTCCAGTTGGCATTTGGCAACATTACATTTGGCCTAAATATTCTTATTCCTCAGACATGGAAAAAAAAGACAGTATAGCCTATCAAAGTCTTAATTAAGCTTCAGATTATAAGTAGGATATCTGGAGGATGTTCTCGAAGGAATTGTTGAACTGATGTGGTGTCTCACACCTGAAGTGAATAAGCATTCAGAGGATGTAGCTTTATAGGCCTGTTCTTTGCGAAACTGAATGTGTTTCAGCCAATAGTCCAAAAATGGTTTTCAATTTCACAGTAAAATGTGAAGAAACATTGAGCTTACACGTATTAAACATTGCGTATAGCCTTTGCGGTTATGGCTACAGCCAAAAGCATCGAGTCTATGGCGTTCATCAAAGGAGTTATCGCCATAGCTTAACCGTGGCCTATTTCAGTCGTTAATAACTAATAGCCTACTACCAAGCCGTAGGTTAGCAGTGAACTAGCCTACTTTGTCCACGGACTTGATTTTGTGGTAAAGAAATACTTTAAACAGAACATTGTTATTTGTACGGGCGTATTGTGTGTGGCTGAACGACTGATCAGACATGGCGTCTGTGTTTCACATCGTCAGAAAATATGTTGTTTTGAAACAAGTTTTCAACGCAAGAGAACGTATCGTGTCCTGTACACGTCACTAAAGATTATGTATTTCGTCTAGGTTGTTTGTTTACTGGCCACTGTATAATTTCCTTACGTATATGCGTGCAAATGTTATAGAAGATGAATAGGGATTCCTAAACAGACGCACCGACTTGTGCATTTGAGTCCTTTTCGTTAAGAGTGCATAACCAGAGACAAAAGCTCAGAATGTTCGATCTAGAGAAAGGGGTGGGTTTGTCTGAATAAATGCATTTTAAGGTCCTAATTTCGTTTCACTGTTTACTTTTTGTACAAAATGTGAGTGCAGAAAACACACTCGAGTGCCTCGCGGAAGCCAGTCCAATGGAGAGCCTAAGGGACTGAGTCTAAAAGGTTCTCATGGCGAGGTTAAGTCCTACCCACTTTCAGCGATGTATTCACTGTGAACTATTGTGTTCACTGCTAACGAATCTCAGACAACATGGCAGAAGTAGCTCCAGCTGCACCCGTCGAGGCCGCCCCAGCAAAAACTCCCAAGAAGAAGGCAGCACCTAGACCGAAGAAAACCGGCCCAAGCGTAGGCGAGCTCGTCGTCAAGGCCATTTCTGAGTCCAAAGAGAAGAAAGGCGTCTCCCTTGCTGCGCTCAAGAAGGCTTTGGCAACTGGTGGATACGATGTGGAGAAGAACAAGGCTAGAGTCAAGCTTGCCATCAAGAGTTTGGTAACGAAGGGAACTCTGGTCCAGACCAAAGGAACCGGCGCATCCGGCTCGTTCAAGCTGAACAAGGCGAAGGCAGAGCCAAAGAAGAAGGCAGCACCTAAAGCCAAAAAGCCAGCGGCGAAGAAACCCGCTGCGGCAAAGAAGGCCAAAAAGGCTGTGGCGAAGAAACCTGCAGCCGCTAAGTCTCCGAAGAAAGCAGCCAAGAAGCCCGCTGCGCCAAAACCCAAAAAGGCAACAAAGAGCCCGAAGAAGGTAGCGAAACCCGCGGCGCTCAAGAAAGCAACGAAGAGCCCCAAGAAAGTCAAGGCAGTGAAACCCAAGGCAGCTAAGCCCAAAACAGCCAAACCCAAAAAGGCTGCGCCTAAGAAGAAGTAATCTTCTTGCACATGTTTCCGGCCAACATCATCATGGTGTACTAAAAGGCTCTTTTAAGAGCCACCCAAAACGTCCTTTAATGCTTCTATTCCAATATTACTTTGTTATGACAACTAATCTGTATCTGAATCAATTCACTATACTGTTAAGTTATATAACACTTGTATATCTTATTGCGTGCGTTAGACACTTGCACCACGAACCCATTGTCTTAGCAGCAATATCAAACATACCCACAATATCCGACATTTTGCCACATGACTTATTATTATTATTATTATAACAGATTAATATAATAACTAATGACTTATTGTTATTATTATTATTATTATTACCATATTACATTGTCACTATGTTCGCAACAGTAACGGCATTGCCACCCAATATAGCGTCGGCCCTAATACTCTAGTATTTATTGTGTATTTGAGAACATTTATGTAATTTAAATATTGAAATAGTTTTGCCATTTACAGTGTCAGAAAACACGCGCTGAATGACGTGCTACAGGCGCCAAATGACATTCACGTTGACCATACACAGAAAACTACACGTTGATTGGCTCTCAACATCTTCACCTCAGCCACTGAGGCGCCGAGTAACAGTTTGCTGGCGTCCTATAATTGATAGCCTCACACTGTAATGTACAGTTAGAACTGAGACAATTTTATTGAACGAATATGAGCGGAAGAGGCAAAACCGGAGGCAAGACTAGGGCCAAGGCCAAGACTCGTTCTTCCCGGGCTGGACTCCAGTTCCCCGTGGGCCGTGTCCACAGGCTGCTGCGTAAAGGCAACTATGCCCAGCGTGTCGGTGCTGGTGCACCGGTCTACTTGGCCGCTGTGCTCGAGTATCTGACCGCTGAGATCTTGGAGTTGGCCGGTAACGCTGCCCGCGACAACAAGAAGACTCGTATTATCCCGCGCCATCTGCAGCTGGCTGTCCGTAACGACGAGGAGTTGAACAAACTGCTCGGAAAAGTGACAATCGCGCAGGGTGGTGTGCTGCCTAACATCCAGGCTGTGCTTCTGCCCAAGAAGACCGAGAAGTCAAAGTAAACTTATTTGAAGTCATCGGCAAAAAAGGCTCTTTTAAGAGCCACCCAAATACCCTTTAAAAAAACCTTATTCCAATACATGACATGTCTGTTACATTTAGGCCATTATTCGTGCGCTATCAAACATGCCATTAATTCTCCACTCCTTGTAGGTCACACAAATTGATCTAGTCACCTCCCAATGAGTCCCCTGGTAGCATTATTCATATCTTTCTTTTGTGAACATTGTTGTGACACCGTCTGCTATTGTTCTGGGGCCACGGACTTCATCTGCTATTTCTTATGTAATCTAGATTAATCATGTAAATTAAGTTACTATTATGCGCCGACGATGGCATATTTAAGTGCAAACGATTTATTTCATGTACATCGAAATGTACAGAGAAAGGCCTTTGCTCAAAATATTCTAAGGGGTTGGGTTTATAATTTGAATTGAAGGCGCCAAGCGGAAGGAATCAGAGTCCAATCAGCGGAAGCCATAAACCTGACGTAGGCCTAAACGTGGGGGCTGGGTAAGACCTGAGGCTTTAAGTTTCCACGTCGCTTCATTTCGTCACACATTTAATTCTAATACGATGGCCAGAACAAAGCAAACCGCCCGCAAATCCACCGGAGGCAAGGCTCCGAGGAAACAGCTCGCCACCAAGGCTGCGCGTAAAAGCGCACCAGCCACGAAACTTAAAGCAAAACACGCTATCACTTGACATTCCGCAGAGCCATTCATGCTTTGGACTTCTACGTGCCAGTCAGAATTATCTCACGTGCAGATGCAACATAGCCTACAGTTAGGCTGTCATGTTCGTTGTAACATACGTTCAGACTATGTAACACTACATAGACAGCTGTCATTGTTTACAAGCACTAAGTTGTAACATACGTTGTAACTACGTACAGAGCAATGTAGTGTTACGTAGGGTTTTCTCACTGAAACGTTCAAGCCATCACCGTTTTGTCACTATGGCCAAAAGCATCAGGGGGCTAGGGCTAGGCTACTCTATTTATTTTCAGTAGGCTAGCCTATAGGATAAAGCCTTAGGGCCATTCACACGATAAACGATAACATAACCTATCATTATAACGATAACGTCCACGTCTCTCCTAGTGTGTGAACAAACAATAGCATAAAATAAAAACGTAATAAATAAGTCACTTTTGAACAAAAGTAGGCTATGTGCCAATAGAGGCTACCATAACCATTTTTGACTTGCTCAAGATGTCTGCAGCCTATCTAGCCTACACGTCAAAAAATTACCTCTGGTTACACGGTAATTTTTTACGCCTGGCCAGTACACGTGAAAATCTAACACCTGTACACGTAAAATATTTGCGCGTGGTGACGTTATATTTTTACACCTGTAGGCGTTTCGTTATTAGACGTTTTGGCCCTGTATGCGTGCCATAGCCACCGGTGGCGTGAAGAAGCCTCACCGTTACAGGCCCGGTACCGTGGCATTGAGAGAGATCCGTCGCTACCAGAAGTCCACCGAGCTGCTGATCCGCAAGCTGCCCTTCCAGCGTCTGGTCAGAGAAATCGCTCAGGACTTCAAGACCGACCTGCGCTTCCAGAGCTCCGCCGTCATGGCTCTTCAGGAGGCCAGCGAGGCTTACCTGGTCGGTCTGTTCGAGGACACCAACCTGTGCGCCATCCACGCCAAGAGGGTCACCATCATGCCCAAAGACATCCAGTTGGCTCGTCGCATCCGCGGAGAGCGGGCTTAGATTAATCGATATCAGGAATAGTAACCACAAAGGCTCTTTTCAGAGCCACTCAAATGTATATGAAAAAGCTTACTTCCAGTTTTATTTGACGTAGTAAACAACACAGAGCATACTTGTATACAGAATATTATGAGCACAGGCTTGCTGCTGAATGAGTATTCAACGATAGAACTAAGTTTCTGGTGGTCATTGCAAATATGTTAGTGCAGCTTATAGGCTATTCGTGTAGTTTTTTGATCCCGTTGGGGAAATTCGGTCTCTGCTGCATTTATCCCAATTCGTGAACACGCACAGCATGCAGCGAGGTGAAGCACACTAACCCAGAGCAGTGAGCTTCCTGACCAACAGCGGCGCTCGGGTAGTGAGGGGTTAGGTGCCTTGCTAAAGGGCACTTCAGCTGTGGACTGGTCGGGGATCGAACCGGCACAAGCTCGAAGCTAACCAACATTTTGGACAACTGTTAGGTGACATATTTTCCCAATATAGCCTTCTAACAGCGCGACCTTGCTGATACGCTGTTAAATTGTGCGTTGTAGTTAGAAAGGCTAATTCTCTGCCAGGGAAGTTAATGCGTAACGTCAGTCAAGGATAATGTAGCCTGGTCTGATCTCATGAGCAATCATAGCATCACTAAGCTTCAAGTTTATCCCGGCACCATCTCATCATTCTAAAAAACCCTCTTTACATTCGTATTCTGTATAATGACAACGTTACAATACATAATTCATGATTGTATTGGAAATTCTTTTCAAAAGACATTGTGGGTGGCTCTTAAAAGAGCCTTTGGACTGAAATGAGATGTAATCTCGGGTTTACTTGGAGCTGGTGTACTTGGTGACGGCCTTGGTTCCCTCGGACACGGCGTGCTTAGCCAGCTCACCGGGCAGAAGCAGACGCACTGCGGTCTGGATCTCCCTGGAGGTGATGGTTGATCTCTTGTTGTAATGAGCCAAGCGGGAAGCTTCTCCTCCGATGCGCTCGAAGATGTCATTCACGAACGAGTTCATGATTCCCATCGCTTTGGAGGAGATACCGGTGTCGGGGTGGACCTGCTTCAGAACCTTGTACACGTATATGGCATAGCTCTCCTTCCTGGACTTTCTGCGTTTCTTTCCTCCCTTGCCCGCCGTCTTAGTTACGGCTTTCTTGGATCCCTTTTTAGGCGCTGGCTTCGCTGGTTCAGGCATTGTTTGGCGAATTAATACGGAGGGTGGTCGCTCGGTGTATTTATATCAACTTGTATGGAAATGATTTGCCGTGTCATTAACTAAAAGGCGTAGGACACACCCTTGACACCAAATGGCGGAGAGGGATAGGTTATATTTCAAACAGCAAACCCACCCACAACTCTCCTCCCTGTTTTGTTTCATGTTCCCGCACTTTTTGTCCCTCAACCAACAACTCTAAGCATTTAGAAATAAGCAGTTGGAATCATGCTGGCAACAACATCCTCAACCAACAAATATTAGTAATAAACAAATACATACCAAAGTGTATAACAATCATGACGTTTGCGTTTGTCAGCATACCACCTATTCTAAGAACGCCACAATGAATGGCACTTTGCTAGTTTTTAGAACAGAACATTTAGACGAAAGCTAAACTAAATTGATAGCTTGATATGCTTGGTTTAAAGGATCTGAGCAAAAATAGATCAATAACACGTTCGGCACTTTAGACGGTAGCCTAGTATCGAAGGTCTCTGAGACGACCATATTGAGGCATTTCAATTGCAAATGGTTTGGAATTGTAGTTAGAACGTGTTACTTTGAATCATGCTGATTAGAGATTGAAAATAATTGTACAAAGTATCAATGACGGTCATACATTGTTTCGTTGTGAGGTGGATGGAATGTTTTTTTTTTTTATTTTAGTTTATTGATGCACAGTAGCCTACAGATAGGTGGAGTGAACGTCGGGTGTGTGGGCGTTTTCCTGTCGCCAAAGAGCCCCCGTAGGCTCCATTCAGGAAAGGGGGAACTGCGTTTAGTAGTTTTCACCAACGTCCTCTTTGTGGGTATAAGTACGAGTCGTGGTCAGTGCATTTCTGTAGTCATACAACTTTCAGTCGTAAGAAGTTACAGCCATGTCAGGAAGAGGCAAAGGAGGAAAAGGTCTTGGAAAGGGAGGCGCAAAGCGTCATCGTAAGGTTTTGCGTGATAACATCCAGGGAATCACCAAGCCCGCTATCCGCCGCCTGGCTCGCCGTGGTGGTGTGAAGCGAATCTCTGGTCTCATCTACGAGGAGACTCGTGGTGTGCTGAAGGTTTTCCTGGAGAACGTGATCCGTGATGCCGTCACCTACACCGAGCACGCCAAGAGAAAGACCGTCACCGCCATGGATGTGGTCTACGCTCTGAAACGCCAGGGTCGTACTCTGTATGGCTTCGGCGGTTAAATTTCACTGTTCTATTGATTTAACACCAAAAGGCTCTTTTAAGAGCCACCCAATTCTTTATATAAAGTTGTATTCCTACGTCAATGTGGAAGCAATTGTGAATGAAACATCTCTGGGGTGTTCATCGTAGTTTTAGCTTCAATTAGTATAACCGAATGCACGCCTCTATGGTCAATGCATTGCACTACAGTGACCGAAAAGTCATGTTATTTAATTGTCTATTTCGGGTAAGTAAAAGTGCAGTTGTGTTTTGATTCGAGGAAGCATCTCAAATGGGGTTTTATACATCACTGATCTAGATGGGACCTTGAATTTCCCCTTGGGGATCAATAAAGTATCTATCTATCTATCTATATATCTATCTATCTATCTAAAGAATGATGGGGCAGCAACAACGGGATGTATCCAGTGTTACTTCAGTGGGAACGAGCCTGGAGGACCGAGCATGGAGGATCGAGGAGAGAAGTTGAGAGGCACCCATTGGCACCCATAGGGTGTCCACAGCACACAGTGTCCGGATGACTTGTGTCTATGGTGAATGTATAGACTGTGCAGCCCTTATATGTAGGCTACATTTGGTAATGGTATAGACAGTGGAGCCCTTATACATTTGGTTAATGGTATAGGCCATGGAGCCCTTATCCATTTGGTAATGGTATAGACCGTGGAGCCCTTATACTGTACATTTGGTGATGGTATAGACTGTGGAGCCCATATGTACATTTGGTGAAAGTATAGACCGTGGAGCCCTTCCCTTACACATAATGGTTAATGTGGAACTCTTTTCTTTTCTGTCTATGGTGAATGTATTGACCGTGGAAGTGGAACCATTTTCTTTCACGTCTATAGTGAATGTGGGCCTATTACTAGAACCTGCTTATACTTGTGTGTAGAGGATAGGAGTAGTCTGTCATGATTATGATGTGAATGAAACTCAAGTAAGCAATATTAACATACATTTTCATGACCACTGTGGTTGTGATTTCCACTGTTAATGATACAAACATTGCCTGAAGTGTGCATGTAAGATGTGAGAGGAGAGTCATTTGAAGGATCATGATAGTCCTGGGTGAAACTGCAACAATACATTTTGAACAAAGAGGAGATCAATTGAAATCACTATTTACATTGTTTATATCCATTTTGTTGAGTTTAGTATACTCTCATCACATCAGATAGATATTTTGTTGCCACACAGCAATGTTGGTGGGATATTTTGTTAAAGAAATATTGTTGCTTTATTCAGCAAAGAAGAAAACATTCATTTTATCTTTAACCCTTATGTTGTCCTTGGTGTCAATTTGAACCCAAGCAATGTTAAACATCATAAAATATATGGTTCACTTTTTTGTTTTGCTTCAAGTTTCATGACTTTTCCTCATTTGAAGGGTACAACAGAGTAAACATGAAATTTGCACAAAAATATGTTTCCAATATAATATAAAGAAATATTTTTGCTTTATTCAGCAAAGAAGAAAACCTTTTTTCGTTTTTAATGTATTTACATTGTTTCTGATCAATTTTGTAGCGTTCACTACACTTTAACACCATTTGGGAGTTGGGCCAAACCCACTCTGGGAATCTCTTCAGTTCAGGTGTAGGCAGAATGTCATCTTATATTACTGTGGAGGAAGAACAGGGGAGCCCCAGTGGAGGAGGATTCTGCCTACCTGCCATTCTGCCTGAGTAGATTCTTCAAAGTTAACCAGTTGCAATGTTTTTCTATTGCTGTTGGTATTCTACTGCTGTTGTTTTTCTGTTGTTGTTGTATTTCTATGGCTGTTGCTGATTTATTAGTATTCCATTGCTGTAAGTCACCCTTGGTGAAATCATCTGCCAAATGAATAAATACCAAACTAAATTACACATAAATCGAAGACTTTGTCTACTGCTATTTTACGCATTGAACTTTTCAATGCGTAAAATGCGCAAAACCATTCAAAGATGTCTCACATAGCAAAGCTAATTTAACAGCATAAGCTTGATACATACTGTTCCCTAAACCCTATAACTGGGTTATATAACTGATTGCCTTATTCATGAAACACAAGCGAAATGCAACTGTGTGCCCATGGCCGCAAAAGTGCTGTTTGTGCATATTGTTTCGGCGGTCATCATCACCACATAACTCATATTTACCGTGTTTTGGTCCGGTGATGTTTAGTCCAGTACGGTATGCATGCGTATGGTGCAGGTTTGCCAACTGTGTTTCACTGTGTCTACAAAGCTCCCGTTTGTAAAGTACACATTCCCGAAAACTACATTGTCACGGCTCAACAGCGTTACTGAGACGTATATCTTGATTTGTGGCACTTTGTTGTTAGGGTATTGCATAGTTTTATCATAATTATGGGCACGTTTTCCTCGCAAAACAAAGACTGACTGAGACCACTCTACCTAGACGCACAAAGTTATCAGTTCGTTGCGACAAAGACAAAGAGCAACCATATATTCTTTTTAAAGTGTACGCTGTGCTCTTCACAGCAGACGTAGACCTGTTGGGAAATGTTGCATCGTTACTTATATTTGTTACTAAAAGTGAGGGGAGAAAACACAAGCGATTTCTTCGCCACATACAGGCCGGGTAGCTCCCAGTCTGCTGAGTCTAAATGGTTCTCATGTCTCTTTTAAGTCCAGCCCACGAAATCCCCCAACCATTCATTCCTCCTAGTCTCTACGGTAATCTGTGAGTGAAACCTGAACGAAATAATGGCAGAAGCTGCTCCAGCCCCCGCTGCGGCCCCAGCAAAGGCCCCCAAGAAGAAGGCGCCCCGTGCCAAGAAGACTGGTCCAAGTGTGGGCGAGCTCGTCGTCAAGGCTATCTCTGCCTCCAAAGAGAAGAAAGGAGTTTCTCTGGCTGCGCTGAAGAAAGCTTTGGCGGCTGGTGGATACGACGTGGAGAAGAACAACGCTCGCGTTAAGCTGGCCATCAAGAGTTTGGTGACAAAGGGAACTCTGGTCCAGACTAAGGGGACCGGTGCGTCCGGCTCTTTCAAGCTGAACAAGGCGAAGGCAGAGCCAAAGAAGAAGCCCGTAAAGAAGGCAGCACCCAAGGCCAAGAAGCCAGCTGCGAAGAAACCCGCCGCGGCAAAGAAGCCCAAGAAGGCAGCAGCCAAGAAACCAGCAGCCGCTAAGAAATCTCCGAAGAAAGCAGCCAAGAAGCCCGCCACACCGAAAAAGGCAACGAAGAGCCCGAAGAAGGCCAAGAAGCCCGCTGCACCCAAGAAGGCAGTGAAGAGCCCCAAGAAAGCCAAGGCAGCGAAACCCAAGGCGGCCAAGCCTAAAGCTGCCAAGCCCAAGAAGGCTGCACCCAAGAAGAAGTAAATTTGAAGTTTACTCGGTTTTAAAAAGGCTCTTTTAAGAGCCACCCAAATGTTCTTTAAACGCGGTTATTCCATTCAATCAGAGCCTTCTAACACATTTTAATTGACTACACACATTTACTGATTAACTTTTAACACTTGTGCTAGAGGAAAGTTTGAACACCAGTGAGTAGTAATTTTGCTAAAAAAGAAGTAGATGATTCCAATCATCCCAAAATCAAATCAAATTTCAAAATATCCTAAATGTCGCTACACACAAACACAAGGCGTACACATTGTCACACTAAAGTGGTTGACAACTGCATCACAAAGTATCCATATCCTTGCAACACAAACACTTCAGCTTGCAATAGGAGCAGCTATCAATGAAATGTGTTACGAAGTATCCAGACGCATGAAACCCATAACCAAGTTCGCTACATTGCAACAGTTCATCACATGAAGCTTTATTGGCTTACTATGGACTAAAGGACCTCTAGACATTTCGTTTCAACTTAAACTGGTACATTCTAATGTGTCATGCGTTGTCTAATTTGTGATTTCGCTGAGAGGGGAGGTGGGGAAAACTATAGGCGCCAAATTCAACTCAAGTTGATGTCACACAGCGAACTACACGTTGATTGGCTCTCAGTATTGTATGCTCAGCCACTGAGAAGCTGACTTGACCCGCGTTGGTGTTGTATAAATAGACACGATTTACACTGAGAAGCTATCATTCAAGTTTTGAATACATTCAGTTACCATGAGCGGAAGAGGCAAAACCGGAGGCAAGGCGAGGGCAAAGGCGAAGACTAGGTCTTCCAGGGCTGGACTTCAGTTCCCCGTGGGCCGTGTGCACAGACTGCTGCGTAAAGGCAACTATGCCCAGCGTGTCGGCGCTGGTGCACCGGTGTACTTGGCCGCTGTGCTGGAGTATCTCACCGCTGAGATCCTTGAGTTGGCTGGTAATGCTGCCCGTGACAACAAGAAGACACGTATCATTCCCCGCCATCTTCAGCTGGCTGTCCGTAACGACGAGGAGCTGAACAAGCTGCTCGGTGGAGTGACCATCGCTCAGGGTGGTGTGCTGCCTAACATCCAGGCTGTGCTTCTGCCCAAGAAGACTGAGAAGTCAAAGTAAATTGGCTTTCTTCAGACTAATGAAACAAAGGCTCTTTTAAGAGCCACCCAAATACCCACAAGAGTAAATTCCAAGTTATGTATGTTAGAATTATTTTATTTTTGTATCCTATCGAATAACGCGAGGCAGTAATCTACATCATTGCCTAGGGTAGAACGGAAACAATTATCAGTGAAAACTACATTCAACCCAAGCCACCCTCAACCCTCCATACTCGTGCGCATACACACATGCAAAAAGTAGTTCAAGTTAAAACGCATATTAATGACAAATGTGAACATTATTATATATATACAGGCTAAGTCTTGAGATGTGTATACGTTAAGCCTACCTTACACTGACAAGATTTGGGACAGATTCTTGAAAGATTGAGTAAAGATTGAATGAGGGGGATGAGTTAAAAGACTACAATCTTTTAAGAATCTTTCCCAAATCTTGCCAGTGTACGGTACTGTAGGCTTTAGTTTGCTATAGAAGTGCACTTTTGCGAATTCAAAGTACAATTTATTTGATTCTTAGTGAAACGGTTTTGAGAACAATGAATCAACGTAATGCCGGAGGCTATATGGGGGATGGACTTTGTATTTCGAATTTCAGGCGCCATTCGGAGGAACTTGGAAGACCAATCAGCGGACACCAAAAACTTGACGTAAACTACAGAGGGGGCAGGGTGAGAACCTAGGCCATAAATACCCACTTTTCAAGTGAGTTTTCATACTCTTGAAGCCCGAAGAATACTCAGCTATGGCAAGAACAAAGCAGACAGCCCGTAAATCTACCGGAGGCAAGGCCCCGAGGAAGCAGCTCGCCACCAAGGCAGCGCGTAAAAGCGCGCCGGCGACCGGTGGCGTGAAGAAGCCTCACCGTTACAGGCCCGGTACCGTGGCTCTGAGAGAGATCCGTCGTTACCAGAAGTCCACCGAGCTGCTGATCCGCAAGCTGCCCTTCCAGCGTCTGGTCAGAGAAATCGCTCAGGACTTCAAAACCGACCTGCGCTTCCAGAGTTCCGCCGTCATGGCTCTTCAGGAGGCCAGCGAGGCTTACCTGGTCGGTCTGTTCGAGGACACCAACCTGTGCGCCATCCACGCCAAGAGGGTCACCATCATGCCCAAGGACATCCAGCTGGCTCGTCGCATCCGTGGGGAGCGTGCTTAAATAATTTGAATTCAAGATCCAGAACTTCTAAGGCTCTTTTAAGAGCCACCCAAAAAAACAAGAAAGGCTTTATCCAAACTCTTAGCTTACCTCTATTCTACACCGGATCTGCATGGTTTTGGCATTGTCTGGTAGCCTAACTACATCTAGCTCAATCATTGCAGAGTGTTGCTTTCAAGGGAAATTATGCGAACAAATTAAACACCATCAGACAGACACTCACATGAATAATGCCTCCTTCACACTAATTAAGCGTCCGCACTCCTATGAACAACCCTGATGTCTCATTCACACTGTCTTAGTGTCATGAATAGCAGGGTTTATGTCCCCTTCACACTGTTAAAGAGTCCTTCCGCCCAGAGACTCTAAACATTAGGCTAATGTAAATGACACCAACTGCAAGACCTTCTCGCCGTAAAACATGGACTTCTATGCTTTATGCTTTTATGCTAGGATGTCCGATCCGAAAATACTTTTCCAGATCTGATCTTTGTTGACTGACCCATGTGTAATGAAAGTTCACACTAGTCTTAAGTTTCGGACAGAGGTCGCCTCTGACTAGATAGTAGCCACACAACCCTGCAGTATGTATTCCTTCTAGACCCTATATGCTTCATTGTTTCAGAACATAAGAGCCAGTGTCTCAAGTCCAACAACTGACATGCAACATTGCCATCTCTGATGTTTTTCATCTAGTTCATCGTGCGGTTTTTTGTTGGATCTTTACGCTGTTATGGATAAACCGTGTGAGTCATGGATTAGGATGCGCATGCTGTTCTAATCGCGATACCTATGATACTTGACTCGACAAAGAAATGAGTAACACATATCCCATTCACGTGTAATTATATGATATTGGAAATCACTTTTCAAAGAGGGCGTGGGTGGCTCTTAAAAGAGCCGTTGGATTGGAGCGCGTTTGAAATTTGGATTTACTTGGAGCTGGTGTACTTGGTGACGGCTTTGGTTCCCTCGGACACGGCGTGCTTGGCCAGCTCACCGGGCAGAAGCAGACGCACTGCAGTCTGGATCTCCCTGGAAGAGATGGTGGAACGCTTGTTGTAGTGAGCCAAGCGGGAAGCTTCTCCAGCAATGCGCTCGAAGATATCGTTCACGAACGAGTTCATGATTCCCATCGCCTTGGAGGAGATACCGGTGTCGGGGTGGACTTGCTTCAGGACCTTGTACACGTAGATAGCATAACTTTCCTTCCTGGACTTTCTGCGCTTCTTTCCTCCCTTTCCTGCCGCCTTAGTCACGGCTTTCTTGGAGCCCTTCTTTGGGGCAGGCTTTGCTGGCTCTGGCATTGTAGGTCTTCCAATTGATACTGATCGAAATGATACTTTAGTAAGATGATGTCTGCTATATATTACGCTTTCTATGTAAATTGCAGCTTAAATTACGAGAGACACCCACGAGCAGAATGGCCCATCAGATCTCTCGGAAACCAAATACCCAAACATGATTGGTCATTTTGTATCAAGGGGGCAGTCCGTATGAGCAAGCTAGCACCACCCACAAAACATCAGCTTTACACACTGCCTTCTGTTGTTTTACTTTCCCGCAATTTTCTTCTGGATGAAGGGAATCCTTCGAAATATATGCCCCAAAGTTGCGCATTAAGCGTTACCATTTTTAATGAAGATTTCCTCAGTCACTTTGGCGCATTTATCGAC
This sequence comes from Sardina pilchardus, assembly GCF_963854185.1. Lineage (NCBI taxonomy): Eukaryota > Metazoa > Chordata > Actinopteri > Clupeiformes > Clupeidae > Sardina > Sardina pilchardus. The sequence continues at coordinate 12,958,376 of NC_084994.1, read as the reverse complement.
TCATTAACCTTTGCGCGACGAATCTCACCTCTTAAAAACATTGCGTTATTGTTATTAGCCACTGCAATTTGTTGACAGGTTTACCTTATAAAGAAAACAAAGTGCATTTGTAGGCTACATATCCTTGACCGATGACGAGTAGCTCAAGGCTTTTGCATGTAAAAAAACCGATTTGTTTTATGGATTATGTCTATTTGATATTAAATTAACATACAGGTTTTCTTTATTTATATGATTGCTTATATGAATAACTACTTCTGGTACTTTGGGGTTAACTGTAACCATTTTTGAGAAAGTTTAAAACGCACCAAATCAACAGGCTCAGAAAAGTGCCGTACTTTCATTACAATAACTGTAGCCTTTATTTTGGGCGCTTATTTAAGCAAAAACATTTCTTTGAAGACAAAGACAAGCTTACTCTTGACAGGTATGATATGCAGTCTAGGAGCCCTAAGCGTCATGGATTCTTAGTAAAGCCCACAGCAAACTGCAAAGGATGTCTTAGATATTTCATTTCATAACTCATTATAGGGAAAGGAATAGAACTTTTAAGAAAGAATTGGGTGGCTCTTAAAAGAGCCTTTTGGGTCCAAGTCGATGGAGAGATTAGACATTTAACCACCAAAACCGTACAGAGTACGGCCCTGGCGTTTCAGAGCATAGACGACGTCCATGGCGGTCACGGTCTTTCTCTTTGCGTGCTCGGTGTAGGTGACGGCATCACGGATAACGTTCTCCAGGAAAACCTTCAGGACACCACGAGTCTCCTCGTAGATCAGACCAGAAATTCTCTTCACACCCCCACGGCGAGCCAGGCGGCGGATAGCGGGCTTGGTAATACCCTGGATGTTATCGCGAAGAACTTTGCGGTGACGCTTGGCGCCTCCCTTTCCAAGACCTTTGCCTCCTTTGCCTCTTCCAGACATGATGTAGATTTCGATATGTGAGCAATAGTCATTCAGCAGCTCGTACTAATATTCACAAAGAGGACGTTGGTGAAAACTACCAAGGACTGCCCCTCCACCGTCCCTCATTTTCCTTGAATAAGCTTCTCGACTGCGCAGGCGTGTGCGTGACTAAAAACGCCCACATCCTTCAGCCCTCAACAACGAATCAAGGTGGCACCGTCATCAATGCATTGTCCAACATATTTGCCCAACTTTCTTTTTTTAAGTTCATATAACGACCCAATTTGTTGTTGTGTAAAAATGTTAGCTAAGATATAGAGGAATAGTCCACCCTATAAAAAACGTCCATCAAGGACATTTTGTGGAAACACTTTTATGTGCAAAATACATGGATAAACCTTGTCATAAATATGTTTGAATAATTCCATCATACATTGAACGATATACAATCCTACCTACCTACCTACCTTCTCTAAGTAGGGAAACGCTTTCAAATATCAGCGTGTTCTCCATATTAAAAGAGTAGCCTACTTGTATAAACCTAAAAAGGATCCGTTATTCTTAAATGTAGTAACCTAGGCCTAGTACAATTTTCCCATGGAAGTGTTTGCGCAGAAAACAGTGAGGCCCATACCATTCCTCAGTAAGGCCAATACAATTCAAACGGAGTAGAGCAGCATGTTATGGTTATGGTTATGGTTATGGTTATGGTTATTTAGCAGACGCCTTTGTCCAAAGCGACATACAAATAAATAACAGTACAAATTAAATTAACAGTGAACAATTACAAAATAGGGAGAATAGTAATATTATCAGTAAAACAATCATTTTAAGCACTAACCTAATGAGAAATAAAACAGTGAAATGAGAATAGCAATCAAATAAGTCACTCAGTTAATTATATATAATAATAATAACTAAAGCATGGTATGGCTAAATTTAAGGACAATAGCAAAATAAATGTCAAATAACCTTGTCATGAGAGCAATCACAAGAAAACACCATGACATAATTTTACAACAGACACATGAAGAAGGACCGAGAAATTTGCAATGTAAATACTCATGTAAAGGGGACATGTGTATAGGGGGTAATCTCATAGCCTAATTATTACTTTTTAAGTTCATAAACCTAAAATAGCCTATTAAAATCTCAAAATAATCACTTTAAATCTTATAATTAGCTACATTTCTCATAATTATGACTCTATCTCTTCTAGGCCTATCTAGGCCTATTCTTATAGTATCTGACAGTTTCTTTTCCCCCCAAGTGGCGGAAATGGGCTTCCATAGTAGTGGCCTACTATTTTCCCATAGAAGTGTTAAAACAGCAAGGCCCATTATGCTACAATTGAAGCTTCTCAATTTAATCCTTAAAGACCCCAAGTTGCTCAGGACCCCTAACATTAGAGACTCCACACTTCTCAGACACCGGAACCCATACTGTAGCGCCATGATAATCAATTCGCTCATATCTCAACAGCAGTATGGCAGCTTAGCTTTATCTTCTTTTCCCTTGTTTTTAAAAAATCACTTTTTTCTTCTTATTATTATTACTTTTGTTATGCTAATAGAACATTTACTGTAGGTTGCTATCATAAACATAAATTGCCTCCATGATCTTGCCTTGTAATATTTAGCCTATTCAAAAGGCCACAAAAAGTGTCCAAAACACTGTCAGACAGTGAAATAGTTCACCAAGTCTGGTATGGCAATAATTCTGCCACTTTGGTGGACAAAGTCACAGGTCCTCTCACATTAGATAGCCTACAAGGGATGTGTTATCAATATAGCAAATGCCATACATATTACAGAAATGTGTTGGTAAATCATATACAGATGTGTCTGCAATATGTTTAGGATTGAATGAAAGTGCATTTTATTCAAGCATAAACATCCTGAGATGGTGCGAATAATGTTCCTCATAGTTTTCCATTTCCTCCATCAGACTCAATGTTCAGATTCAAGAAAAGAAGAATATGGCAGCTATAAAATTCAGTTGCGTGAAAATGATATGCACCCCTAATATTTCTCGCCTTGACTCATTTCAGTATTCTTCATGCTGTTGCATTTGTGATCCATTAGGTGGCAGTGTAAGATCAGGAATGAACTGTAGCAGTAATGCTTGCTCCACTGATGGTCTACATCAGGGGTGTCAAACATCCACCAGCAGTATGATCTGTAGTCTGTACTTGTTTGCTTATACCTGGGTATAGTAAAGGAGGATATCATCAAACAACAATCTGTTACCCACACAGAAAAGTGACAATGACCAGGACCATGACAACGGCCCCCGTGAGGTCTCACTCCAACCAATCCGGCACACTGCTGCCTCATATGAGTCTGACACTCCTGGTCCACAGGGTCACATCCAATCCAATCCACTTTATTTATATAGCACAATTTAAGCAAACACAGGGTTTCCAAAGTGCTGTACAACACAACAATAATGACAATAGTAGAACAGTAGAACAAATAAACAGGATAAAAGTAATACAATAAAAATAAAACAACACAAATAATAAAATAAGAAATAAGAAATAATGACATCCACATGACCAGGACCAGCTCACCCTGTTGTGCTGTTGGGTTCAAATTGAGCCGTTTTAATTCTCAATAAATTGAAAACCACAACAATAATGTTTTATTCAACTAGACAGGGCATCAGTTTTAGTCTGCAAACACAATAGTGATGTTGAGGCAATATATGAGGTCTCCGTAACAAATGACCATGAATGATCATTTTCATGTGGCTAAAATGAAAATAAATGTGGGAATACCTCCATGTATAGTCTTTCCATGTACAAAGTGTCAATTCATTTAATATTGTATGACAATAGTGATGCAGAAAGGGAATAACTTTGTGGGGTGCTGTCTAGGGCAATGCCAGAACAATTGTGACATGATATTGGAAAACCTATTTGGCAAGTTCAGTGCTTTATCAGAATGTATTCAGACGTCAAAACATCATATTCTATGTTTGCTTTTCCATCTTAAAAAAATGATATATTCTAAATAATATAACATTTTCCAAGATCTGTTCTTACCTCTTACCTCAAGCAGAATGGTTGTTTCTCTGGTCTCTGGCTTCGTATGCCACAATCTTGCTTGATTGTTTTATTATATGTTTTTTAAAAAATCAAATGCTACTATGGTTCTTTTTACTTTCATATTTTAACCTAGGCATTAACTGTCGCTAGGAAAAAGCTTGAGTCATGCATTTCTATTTAACACATTTTAATTTCTTCAAGAAGGAGGACGGTGGAGCTCGAGTAACATTTCAATAACAATTGCCAGTCAGAGTCAACAAAGATCTAAGGACAGCATCACATCCTGCGCTCAGATCCACTACAGAACATCACCAGATCCCGCACTCAGATCTAACTGGACATCATCAGATACTGTATACACTCAGATCTACAGGACATCACCAGATCCACTCAGATGTACAGGACATCACCAGATCCTGCACTCAGATCTACTGCAGGACATCACCAGATCCACTCAGATCATCAGATCCTGCACTCTTTTGCAAAATGAAACCCTTCAGCCAAAGACAGCTATTATCAAAACTCTATTTTGTTGTCATATCACTAACACATCCATCATGATCTGATTATGTTTGAATCAGTTACACACTAAGTAAATATTCTCTATACAAAACACATTTGACAAAACAGGCTTTCTTAGAATAAAGTATATTTTATTTGTTTATTGTATTGTGTCTCAAACATATTGTTAAAGTACAATTAGAGGATAATTTAGAGGACAAAAATATCTTGAGCAAACATGACAGATAAAACTAAACCTGTACATTGAGGACATTTTTCTCTCCACATCTCTTTGCATTTGCAATTTTTACAGGCATAACCCCGCTACCCCATATAACTCTATAACCCCATACCAAATCTTAACCCTTCTGTAGGAGCCTAAATGCAGTTTATTTAGGTTAAAAACATTTTGCATTTAAAAGTGTACAAGTTCATTAATATGATGAATATGATTTAATTTCATGAGTTAAAAATGTTAAAATGCATTTGTGTTGCTTTAAGATAAGACAGGACTTTTATTGTGTTCCTGATATTGCCCTATTGGGGTGCTTTTATTTTGATATGTGGGGAGTGGGGAACTTAGAAACCGAAAGGAGATTGGAGCGAAATCGTTTTTTGACCTCGCTCTCTAGCTCTCACCCTCGAGATATATGTATTTTGTGGATAACTTTATTATTTTTTGTAATGTTGCTTGAAGAGTTTTAAGTAAATAGTTAAACATAAGAAGTGGACTCGTGGAATCTTTTCAAGTGCTTTTGAGACGAGGGAGTTTGCTGAGCGTCAAGCTAAAGCTTCAATCGAAACCTAAGAACCTACACCTTCTGTTGTGTTTCTTTCGTGTTTACTGTTTTGTGTTCCAGGTAAACACTTTTTGCGGCATTACAAGTTGTTATACATCTGAAGTAACACATATTATCATGTAGTGTTGAGATTTATCTCTGTGCCAACTTAGGTTCTGGATATGACCAGTTTTGAACTTCCATTGGCTATTTATGGCCTGCAGGCCCCATTGACCTGAGCTCATGCAAGTCAGAAAGGGGAAGATACTATTGGGGAAAGGTTGGGGGCTAGCACAGAAGCCAAGAGGAGTGAGGGGGTGTTTGTGTGCGTGTTTTATTGTACAGAAGCACCTCTGTACAATATGTGCCTAGAGTTTTATACATGGACCATTCATTTCTAATTCTAATTCTCACCCATTAATTTATAATGGTGGGTCATTTTTGACCAGGAATATACATGGGTGTTTTAAAGTCAAATAGGCCTACAATTGTAAATTATTCAAATGTTTGTGTTCAGATGCCCTATGACAAAATCACAGAGTCTAGTCAGAGTTAATACACTGAGCTAATAGCCTATAATAGAGAACAACAGGAGGGTTCAAAACCATACCCTAATTTGCCTTTGACTCAGTTTTAAATTTCATTCTGAAAAAAGCGTCTTCCTCCTCTTCGTCGGGTGCACGCCTCTGTGCTGTTTGTCATAACTAGTGACGCGATCATTTTAAAACCGACAGTATTCATGGGTTTCATCTGGTCCCTTTCCACAGGTGTATGAAATCAAGCTTCTTGATTAACAATGCAGACTGCATGGTGCTTGATTAATACACCTGTGGAAAGGGACCTGATGAAACCCATGAATATCAGCTTACGCATAACACTGATATAGGCCTATTCTGAATAGCCTATAGCAGAGCCAGCTTTATCCGAATATGCTGTGTGTATGTGAACGTAGGGCTTTCAAATAATAGCCTATAGCTTAAACACAAGACCCGTGAAACGCTCAAGGCCTTCAAACTCTGTGCCACTAAAACCTAAAGAAAAAAAGTATTCTCTGTATTAACTGTAGCCTACACTGTGACGTGTAATGCTATCTAACAAACATTTTCTCTAGTCTATTTGGTGTCCGTCATGCCTTTATTGGTATCAGAAGCAAAGAGGACTGAGGGTTGTGTGCGTTTTTAATGTACAGAAGCACACAAGGCCATCTGATCAATAGAGTTGTATACGATAATTTTCTCATTAATTCATTTCTAATCGTGGGTCATTTTTGACCAGGAATCTTATAAAAATGTGTTTTTGTTGTGACAAAATCACCATAGACTATGCAAAATAGTTGTAGGCCTACATTCGAACCCTGAAACGCTCAAGGCCTTCAAACTCTGTGCCAATAAAACCAACATCAAATAACCAGACTAGCAATCAATCACACAAACCAATCACAGAACACACCGAGTGCTCGATCTACCACACACTTCCTGCAAATTGCTATATGGAGTATTCCTTTTTGGGAGGCAATACAATACATACTAACAGGGTGGAAAAGGATTTCAGGGACATAATATATTATAACTACAGAAAACAAATGTAGTTTCACCAAATGTTCCTTGACTAGGCTTAAAGGAAGTGTCTATCAGTCTATCAAAAAATAATAAGTTGACGTTTTTAGCATTTTTTAGTTTATATTTATTGAGGAAGTTGATAACATGCATTAAGGATAATTGAGCGCATATGCTACAGCGCATAAAACGGTGCCTTACATTCATTGACGTAGTTTAAAGCAATAGAAAACACCTAAACTTAAAATAACATTGATTTGATCTTAATATGTGTCTAATTTTGATAAGAATAAGAGTAAGTAAATCATTGGGACATGGAAATCTGACCCAAAACAGGAATCACCCAAAGCGTCTTCCTCCTCTTTGTCGAGTCGAGTGCACGCCTCTGTGCTGTCTGTCATACCAAGTGACGTGTCATTTTAAAACCGAAAGTAGATTTTTGCCTTCCACCATTTTAGGCTACACGACGACCAGGCAGGCTACCTCCGTGAAGCATATTATACTACTGTAATTCCTAATATTTTGACAACTATGGGCTACAGGGTGAGTAGCCTATTATATATTGAATTGGTTGTATTGAGAAAGAAAAACCGATAGTGCATAGTGCGTAAGGCAAGTTACGCAATGGCGGAAGCATTCGTCAGACCTACCTACTTATAACCATCTCAAGCAGGCCTAGGCCCGACTATTCACTGTCAAGGCGAGCTAATACGGTTTAAGAAACCGTATAAGTAAACAGCTAATTGACACAATGCAAAATTAGGCATTATTAGGCTCCACGTTTGATTATCTGAAGGGTAGGCTAAGTTACGCATAACACTGACATATTCTGAATACCAGAGCCAGCTTCATCCGAATATGTCGTGTGTGAACGTATGGGCATTTGTGAAGCCTACTACCGTATAGGCTATATGCCAGTGCAACTTTATGTTATTAGTTCAGACATAAACTTACAAACTCTTGTTAATCGTGTGTCAAAGACATCTAAGATTCTAGGCTAATAAATCACACAATGCAACCCCATTTACAGAGGTATTCAGCCTATATTTGGTGAAAAGATGACCTAATTTGATGTTTTGAACCAGCAATATTTCACTTGTAATAACACGGTAACGCAAAACCGTAGAAGCACACCACATACGTTAAAAAGAAGCTATTGCACTGGACTACCTTTCACAGCAGTTGCTTTTTCAAAATAAAAGTCCTACTTCTCTATAGAACAACTGGCACAATTTTCCCATGCCAATATTTCAGGCTGCGGAGCTCTTGTGGCCAAATAACTCACACCATTCTAACCCTCTTAAGGAGATCTTTATATCACAGTCAACATTTGTTACAAATAATGCTTCATTTGTAACAAACAAATGCCTCTTGCCTCTTGTAATATTCCACTTGTAATAACACGCTAACGCAAAACAGTAGAGGCACACGGCAAACGTTATTCTATTGCTATGGACTATCTTTCACAGCAATTGTTTTTTTCAAAATAAAAGTCCTATTTCTCTATAGACCAATTGGCACTATATTCCCATGCCAATATGTCAGGCTGTGTCCGACTTGTGACCAAATAAATCACACCATATTAACCCTCTCTTGGATCTCTTCGTATCACAGTCAACATTTCTTATAAATAACACTTCATTTGGTGTTTTGAGGCCACTTGTAATATTTGACTGGTAATAACACGCTAACGCAAAACAGTAGAAGTATACCACAAATGTTATAAAGGAGCTATTGCACTGTACTACCTTTCACATCAGTTTTTTTTTTTAAACCAGCTAATCTATAGCTCTAAGAGAGGGTTAACCCTCTAACCGCCCGGGTTTTTTTTGGATTTTTGCATAAAAAATTCAAAAGGCCATGGCTTGAAAGTGGTCAGAGATAAAGTCCTACTGTAAATGTGAAAATCATTGAGTATGAACTAAAGTTTATAAAGGGAGTACATTTACTCATCTAATTTGCATATTATGACGTCACAGGATGGCAATAGCGTCAAATTATGCACATTTCAGTAAATACTGATTGTTGAACACATTTGAGCAGTTTTACTGATTTTTGTAATTTCTCCGACATAACAAACAAACAGGACCACAGCCACATGTAAACCAACAATAGTAAACTATTAGTATTACCACAATCCCTATGTTACTATATAATAAAGTAGCCTGGTCAAATCAGTTCCTATCGCGGATGACTTTGTAGTTCTTCAGAGCCCTATTTTTACTAGACCTGCTGTCTGTACCATGTCAATTACAGACACTATCATCATGATTATCACTGGCACCAAGCACACCATGCTTATTTGAACCCTTTGGTCAACATTGCTGCAGGTAAACATTGACGTACACACGCAAAGACCCACCTCCATTCACAGACGCATCTTGACTGTCACTGCCAATGAACGACCGATCATAATCTCCAAAAGGCAGATATTCTCCTTCAGAATCAGAGTAGGTGAATGGCAGACTCAAGACTTCATAACACACGACTTTGTTTTTTAACATTTGCCGTTTTTCTGCTTCAATTTGTGCATAGCGATCGCGCATTTCACTTCTGCATTATAAACAGGAAATGCGTCTTTTTTTTTTGTTTCTCGCGAGTAATGCAGGCACTTCCTGAAAACTTTTTTACTCAAATTTGGGCTTGAATCGAAGCTCTGGATGTCTGCCAACTAGTGGTGGAGAGTACAAAGGCGATTTGTCACCCTACTCGGATCTACCGTCTGTTTTAATCAGTGATGTTGCTTGTCGCCATACGGCGCCTTGGGCGGTTAGAGGGTTAATATGGTGTGATTTATTTGGCCACAAGTCCGACACAGCCTGACATATGGCATGGCCAATTGGCCTATAGAGAAGTAGGACTTTTATTTGAAAAAACAACTGATGTGAAAGGTAGTCCAGTGCAATAGCTTCTTTATAACATTTGTGGTATGCTTCTACTGTTTTGCGTTAGCGTGTTATTACCGGTCAAATATTACAAGTGGTCTCCAAACACCAAATGAAGCGTTATTTGTAACAAATGTTGACTGTGATATGAAGATCTCCACAGGAGGGTTAAAATGGTGTGAGTCATTTGGCCACAAGTGTTCTGCAGCCTGAAATATTGGCATGGTAATATTGTGTGAATTGTTGAAAAGAGAAGTAGGACTATTATTTTGAAAAACCAACTGCTGTGAAAGAAAGTCCACAGCAATAGGATGTTTATAGCGTTTGCCGTGTGCCTCTACTGTTTAGCGTTAGCGTGTTATTACAAGTGGAATATTACAAGAGGCCTCCAAACACCAAATGAAGCATTATTTGTAACAAATGTTGACTGTGATATGAAGATCTCCTTAAGAGGGTTAGAATGGTGAGTTATTTGGCCACAAGAGCTCCGCAGCCTGCAATATTGGCATGGGGAAATTGTGCCAATTGTTCTATAGAGAAGTAGGACTTTTATTTTGAAAAAGCAACTGCTGTGAAAGGTAGTCCAGAGCAATAGCTTCCTTTCAACGTATGTGGTGTGCTTCTATGGTTTTGCGTTACCGTGTTATTACAAGTGAAATATTGCTGGTTCAAAACACCAAATTAGGTCACCAAATATAGGCTGAATACCTCTGTAAATGGGGTTGCATTGTGTGATTTATTAGCCTAGAATCTTAGATGTCTTTGACACACGATTAACAAGCAACGTTTGTATCAACTCAGTCGAATGTCTGTTGAATATCCAAAATGAAAACAACTTTACCGCACTCAAATAAGCAATGATATTTAGCTCTGTTCTTCTATCCAACACAAGTTCCTGAATATGTCAAGAGGCTCAGGAGGCAGCAGGTCACAGTAGACCAGAGTCTGCAGTGCACAGATGTGAACATGGACAACAATACATCAACACAGACCAATGCAGGGTGAGTACATAATACACACACACACACACACACACACACACACACACACACATGTGCTGGTCATGCAGATGTGATGGAGGCAGCAGGTCACAGTAGTCCAAATTCTGCGGTGTGTGTGTGTGTGTGTATTTGTGTGTGTGTGTGTGTGTGTGTGTGTGTGAGTGTGGTGTGTGTGTGATAAACCTTGTGCCCTGCAGACACCTGCCCGACTGTATCAATGTCAGAAAACATATCCTTATCTGGGTCATGCATTTAATGTCATTAGTGATTGGGAGGAACACATCACAGAGTTGTTATGTCACGATTGCAGCCAATGACTTGGACTGATTTTGCTCCCCTCCTCATAATAGTTAGGTATGGTGCAGTGTGGAACTTCAACCACCTCAGGGTCTTACTGGAACGGACCACCTCTGCTGTGGGCTTGTGTGACTGGTGCCCCAGTCATGCATCCCATGGTGGCTACTGACCACACCTGATCTGGTGCTGACCACCCTCCACCATGCCTTAGTTATGCTGCTTTAGCATTGCGCTGTCATGGACTTCTTATGTGGCATGCCGTACAACTCCTCTTCTCCCCTCTCCCTCTGTCTCTCTCAACTCTCCCTCTTTCCTTCTCTCCCTGTCCTGTCCTCTATAGTGTAGCTTGGGGGGGAGGGTCCCGCGTGCTGTCTGTTGCGCGTGCGGGCATTTGTTCATTCACTGCGCATGCGGGCTTTTGTCCATTTGCGCCGTTTCGGTCATGGGCCTTCCCCGGGTGGGCTTGCGCATCATGTCTGGGCTGCGCGCCTGGGTGGTGTGGCTGGGTGCTCTGGGCCGGTCGGGGTCCGTTCGCGGGTGGCGTTGCTCGTCCGCGGGGGGCCTCCCGTCGCCGTCTGTAGATGGGGGGGGGGGGGGGGTTCGTGTCGGCTCCATTCGCCAGTGGCTCTGCGTGGGCGTATATTGGCGGTCTGGCTGGGGCATGCAGTCTGATCAGATGTGCACGGATGTGCATTTAGTGGGATGGGGGGGACGGGGGAGGTGGGAATGCTGGGAGTGGATGGCGGAGGGGAGGGCTGTTGCGGCATTGTATTTGGATTGGGCTCGCGGTCCGGGCCTTCTTGGGGTGGTGTTTCTAGAGTGGAAGTCCAATGGTTTTAACGATTTTAATTACATTACACCAATGTCCAATGATTTTAACGTTTTTAATTACACTACATCGCCTCCCTACGCCTCCCGACCCTGTCAACAGGATGACAGGATGACACGTCCAAAGACATGAAGCATTCTGGACTTTTGCTCTGGGGGCGCTGCTTCCGGGGGGCCCGGGCGGCGGGGCGGATCAGACTGTGTGTCCTGGTCGGGCCGTGGTGTGTGTTCGCGTGGTGTTGTGGTTGGGGTGGGGCTGGCGCGGGCCCCGTTCTCTCTGCTCGCGGATGGTGGTGGGGGGTGTCTGCGGATGGGTGGCGCCGCCTGTGGGCGGACTCTGGCTGGCCATGCTCAGCCATGCTGCTCCGACGCGCGGTTCAGAGGTGGTGTGTGGGTTCGCCTGGGGGGGGGGGGGCATTGGGGGGGGCATTGTGGGTGGGTGGATGTTGCGTGCGTGGTGGGTGGGTGGATGTTTGCATGCGTGGTGGACGATGTGCGGGATGCCTCTTCGGGTTTAACTGGGTAACCTATTCCTACGCACCTGTCCCCACAAAAGAGGTGTGTAAAAGCGTTTTGTAAACCCTCTATAGTATAACCATTTATATCACCATTGATATACTTATTAATACTTAATATGGCTTACAGTAATACTAACACACTCTATTTCTCTTCCCTTTCTCCTATACCTCACCTGTGAGGTAAACCATTACCAGCCATCAACCATCTCTGTGCCTGTCCCTCATCACACCTGAAGTCACATCCCTCTGACTGCCCTACCATCGCCATTGCCTTCGCCATCCCTATGACTGCCCTAACATCGCCTGCTGTGGTTCCCTGCCCGAATCTTTGGCCCTCGGATCCCAGCGACCCATCACCTTCAGAAATAACTAATGGATTACTAATGGACAATTTATTCCCTACACTGGACTATTTGAACTTTCATTGTCATTGTAACTTTCAAACTACAAATGACTGTACTGTAACTGACCCAAGGCAGATGGGTTGGGCCCTTGAGTCGTGGGTCTGTCTGAGGTTTCTTCCTATATGTATCTCCAATTCTAGGGAGTTTTTCCTTGCCCCTGTTACTCATGGGCTCTCTTTGAATGTCTAACACTCTGTAAAGCGCCTTGAGACATGTGTAATGTATTGGCGCTCTATAAGCGACATTAAATTGAAATTGAAAAATAATGACGAAAATTGAGGCCATAAGGCTGATTATAGTGGCTAAAACACAACACCTTTTCCAGAACATACACATTTTACAACACATTTGACATACATGACAAAACCAACAACATTTGGACCTGTCTGGGTCTTCTTCATGCAAGTAATTGATATGACAAGAAGGATATGTAGGCTAGAAGATGACGTAGACTGTTCGAAACTCCAGTGTGCGGACAATGTCAAGTGTGAATAAAATGTAAACATCCCACAGATAAATGAATCTGTACTGACTAGTTTCTTGTGTCTGTTTGTGTTTGTAGACCACAGACACACAGACCTCCATCTCCAGTGCCCAGCGGTGTGTCCATGAGGAGTGGCCGGTCCAAGGAGGATGTTCAGCCCAACCTCAGCACCGGACCAGTCCCACCTGATGCAGAGTGAGTCATCAGCTCTTAGGATTTATGAAAGTTATTCATTCCTCACAATCACATGCAGTTCTACACACACACACACACACACACACACACACACACACACACACACACACACACACACAGAGACACTGCAGACTCTGGACTACTGTGATCTGCTGCCTCCATTACATTTACATGAACTGTGTGTGTGTGTCTGTGTGTGAGATAAATAGTGAGAGAGACACATTCTGCATGTGTAGATTTTGTGACTTTATCATAAAACATGAACACTTTCAACTCATGAGGTTCATTTGATTTATTATATTTCTGCTTAATTTTCCATGGCTGTGATTATTGTTCTGATGTCAAGTGTGAATATGTAAACATTCCACAGAGAATAGTCTGTGCTGACTAGTTCCTTGTGTCTGTTTGTGTTTGTAGACCACAGACACACAGACCTCCATCTCCAGTGCCCAGTGGTGTGTCCATGAGGAGTGGCCGGTCCAAGGAGGATGTTCAGCCCAACCTCAGCACCGGACCAGTCCCACCTGATTCAAAGTGAGTCATCAGCTCTTAGGATTTATGAAAGTTATTACACACACACAAACACACACACACACACACACACACACTACTGTGACCTGCTGCCTAGGGTTGGGCACCGAAACACGGTTCTAGTATGGAACCGGTGCCGACACAAACGGTAGTAACCATACCGAATAACAACGTGAATTTCGGTGCCTCATTTCGGTGCTTCATTTAAATGGCGATACGATGCATCACTGCACGTCATGCGCCATATCTAACTTCTTGCTCTGATAGCACCACATCCAGATACAGTTAGCCAACATAAACACTAGATGCTTAAAGCAGAGGGATGCAGCACATAAGTAGATTAGTGGACAGTGTTTGAGAGCTCACGTGAGCCCATGTCAAGTAGCTCTTGTCAAACTCGCGCAGTACACAAAAGGCTATGAAACAACATCAACAGTATAGCCTACTTTACTCAATAACCTGCTAATGAGCTAACTGGGATATATTTGAAATGTTATCAGCAAACTGTAATGTGAAAACGTTAATTGTTTCACGTGTGTTCCTTACAAAATAATTCATTACATTACATTATTTTTTCATATGCATGAGCCAATATAGGCCTAGTATCACAATGAATATGAAGATCACCCTAAATGTTAGCTTGCAAAACCATAAATATGCTGGTTACAAACATACCTCTGCGTTGATATCCCTGAGCTGTCAAACAGGCTAACCATCTCCGGCGTAGGTATCGCTAATTAAGCTGTTCATACAGGGGTAGCCTATGTTAGCGCATTGGCTACTAGTTGCTTTTTTTAAATGCCTGATGTCAAATGTGAATAAATGTAAACATCCCACAGAGTGTTTGTGCTGACTAGTTCCTTGTGTCTGTTTGTGTTTGTAGACCACAGACACACAGACCTCCATCTCCAGTGCCCAGCGGTGTGTCCATGAGGAGTGGCCGGTCCAAGGAGGATGTTCAGCCCAACCTCAGCACCGGACCAGTCCCACCTGATGCAGAGTGAGTCATCAGCTCTTAGGATTTATGAAAGTTATTCATTTCTCACATGCAATTCTGCACACACACACACGCACGCACGCACGCACGCACGCACGCACACACACACACACACACACACACACACACACACACACACACACACACACACACACACACACACACACACACACACAAACACACACACACACACACACACACACGCTGGGAATCAAAACACTTCAACATCAGCACATGTAACATGTTTAAAACTATTCTATGTTATGAGGGAGGACATATTTCTTGAAGCATTTGGGAACACACTGAACGAACTTGAAAGTCCCTCAACGTTACTTAGAAATGCGTTTGACCTGGCAGTTCTATGGCAAGCCATTTTAACTTAGCCACACACACACACACACACACACACACACACACACACACACACAGTGGTATGATCATTTGCTTTTCTTATCCATTGTCTCTGCAGTGATCTGACCCAGGACCAGTCCAGGTGTGGAGTATGTGAGCAGGTACTGCGGGATCCAGTCATCACCACCTGTGGACACAGTTTCTGCAGACAGTGCATCAGCAGCTTCTGGAAGCAGCCTGGACTAGCAGGAGACCAAGCCTGTGCCCAGTGTGGGAAGACATGCAGAACCCAACCTCTTCTACAGCCTCCTCTGGATGATCACACGGATATGAGTACACAGGATGAACACACAGACTTGATCAACAGCAGAAGACACCTGCACACTGAACATACACCAGGCAGAAAGAGAGAACTAGGTGAGTATATATTTTTGTTGCCAAAAAATGGCAAAATACTATTTACTATTTGCTATGACTTTGATTTTAATTTCAAAATTTGTTCATGTTTTTTTGGACAGAAATAGATTTAAAAAGAATATGTTGATGCATCAATTGAAAATACAGGTTGGTGTATCATCAACTTGTTATATGCCTTTATTGCATTTTTCTTTTCCCTTATTGACTTTTTTAAACAGATGAGGACCTGAGGAGAGTAATAGAGAATCACAAAGCTGGTCTGAAGAAGAGGTTTGAGAACATATCTGAAGGCATCGTCAAACCAGGAGCTGAGATACTCCTCAATACGATCTACACAGAACTCTATATCACAGAAGGAGAGAGTGAAGGCGTGAATAAGGAACATGAGGTTTGGCAGATAGAGTCAGCATCTAGACGAGAAAGCACAGAAGACACACCAATCAACTGCAATGACATCTTCAAGCCCTTACCTGGACAGGAGAAGCACATCAGAACTGTGATGACCAAAGGTGTTGCTGGCATTGGAAAAACAGTCTCAGTGCAGAAGTTCATTCTTGACTGGACAGATGGGGTGGCCAATCAAGATGCAGATTTTATATTTCCCCTTTCTTTCCGTGGGCTGAACTTAGTCCGGCATGATAAGTATAGCCTTCACAAGCTCCTACTTGACTTCCACCCTGAACTGAAGGATCTGAATGATAATGAAGGATACAAAGACTGTCGGGTTGTGTTCATCTTTGATGGTTTAGATGAGAGCCGGTTGACTCTGGATCTGGAACAGAAGAGTGCGTTGTCTGATGTAAAACAAACATCAACAGTGGATGTTCTGATGACAAGCCTCATTCGGGGAACTCTGCTTCCATCTGCACTCATCTGGATAACCTCACGCCCAACAGCAGCCAGTCAGATTCCTGCTCAGTATATCGACCAGGTAACAGAAGTGCGAGGATTCAACGACCCACAGAAGGAAGAGTACTTCAGGAAGAAAATCAGTGATGAGAGCCAGGCCAGCAAAATAATCTCTCACATAAAGGTATCCAGGAGTCTCCACATCATATGCCACATTCCAGTCTTCTGTTGGATTGCAGCTACTGTACTTCAGCAGATACTGGAAAAGAAAAACATTAAATACATTCCTAAAACATTGACTGAGATGTTCATACACTTCTTGCTCATCCAGACTATCAGGAAGGAACAGAAATATCAGAGTGAAACTGAAGCAGATATAGGTCTGAAATCTCAAAGAAACATTTTACTGAAGCTGGCTGAACTGGCTTTCAAGAATTTGGAAAATGGCCATCTGATGTTTTATGAGGAAGACCTGCAAGAGTGTGGCATTAATATCAGTGAAGCCTCAGTGTACTCTGGCATGTGTACGGAGATCTTCAAGGAAGAATATATGTGTCACAAGGGGAAAGCCTACTGTTTTGTGCATTTGAGCATCCAGGAGTTTCTGGCAGCTTTGTACGTGTTTCACTCATATTTGGTGAAGAACATTACATCACTGGAATCCTTTATCTGTGATGAGCATAGAGATGAACTCAATCCATCAGTGGTATCAAATTTTAGATCAATTCTAGGACTGAAACCTCAAGACAACTTACATGTTTTACTGAAGAGTGCAGTTGATAAGGCTTTGAAAAGCCAGCACGGACACCTGGATCTCTTCCTTCGCTTTCTTATGGGCATTTCTCTGGAGAGCAATCACAGACTTCTGCAAGGTGTACTGAACCACACACACAACAGCTCAAATAGCATCAAAACAGTATGTCAGTATATTAAGAAGCTTAACACAGCAGGTCTGTCTCCTGAAAGATGCATCAATCTGTTCCACTGTTTGTTTGAAATGAATGATCATTCCATGCATGAGGAAATTCAGAAATACTTGTCATCACCAAAGAACATTAAACAGAAGTTGTCGCCTGCCCACTGTTCAGCACTGGCCCACATACTTCTGATGTCTAAGGAGGTGCTGGATGAGTTTGACCTGAAGAAATACAACACATCAGATGAAGGACGCAGGAGACTGATCCCAGCTGTGAGGTGCTGCAGAAAGGCAGAGTATGTTTCTGATGGAGATACTCTGCTAATTATAGCGACTAAATATAATGTTGAAGTCACTACTGTCTGTCTGCTGTTGAGACAGTACAAAACATTTAAAGATACTTAAATTCGAAAGTAAAGATCAACACCACACAATGGTGTGTCATATGTAGTAATGCAGAGTGTGTTTTAGAGGATGGACATTTATCTTCACATCAAGCAAAGCATTTGAGTAGCTACCTAGTTCATTCATATTTCAATAATGTGTTATTAGTTTTAACTTTAGTTTTAATCATTAGTTTGAATCAATTTCCAAAAGATGGTATATATCTCTTCATAGTCAACTTTTGCCTGTATTCCAATACTTATGGAGGGCACTGTATCCATCACCTTTTCACTTACCTATCACCTGTTTTCTTTGTTTTCTTAGGATTTATGGTTATACACTTTCAGTAAACAACAATATTCATTGTCCATAACAAAAGATCTGAAGCATTTTCAACTAGTTGGGCATTTATAACATTAAGTAATTGCGTGTAGAATAGCACTACTTGCTTACAGGTAACATATGAATCATTTATGTGTCAGCAAATCTAAATGCAACATCAACTACAGTGTTTTACACTATTATTCTCTGTGCATTTGACTACAAATAACCTTGCGAAAAATGTTCATAATTCTGTCAAACATTGCAGATTTTCAGACTGTAAACTCACAGAAAAATCCTGTGAGATTATGGCTTCAGCTCTACAGTCACCAAACTCCCTGCTACAGCTGGACTTGAGTAAGAATGACCTGGGTGATTCTGGAGTTCAGCTTCTCTCCAAGGGACTGTCTAGTTTTAACTGCAAAATACAGACATTAAGGTGAGACATTTCTTTATTTCTCTTAAATTTCCTGATGAGTTAGAATAACTAAAAAAGTAGAATATTAACTGGTGCACACTGAAAAACACCACACCTTGCTTATATATGTGCATTGTTCCTACTTCTGAGCCTATTTTTGAGTTTCATTATTTGTAACTGGATTGGTCCTGTTTGTAACATACATTAACATGATGCAATCTGGACACATCATCAGTCCCATGGGTCCGCTTTCTGAACGCTTTGCCCACCTTGGTGTTCAAGTTTGGCTCAGGTGACTCTGTCTGGCAAATTGTTCTCCAACATCTTTGTTTTCATGAAATTCCAACAACTTGGTCAGATATCTCTCGGGACTGGAGCTGTACCCATTAGCCAGGGCTGGCTCTGGGCAGGGTCCAGGTTGAGCTAAGCATTGCGTTTTGCCCACCCTACCAAAGTAAAGTGGAGTGTCAGCCTATACAGATATTATTTTTTTCAGTTGGGCATATGTGAAAAAGAAAAACCCCAAAAGCAACAGCTAGAGCAGCCAGGCAATGTTGCCCACCCAAAAGTATAGGCTGGAACCAGCCCTGCAGTTAGCTCTGTGAGATCCGCCACAAGTCTACTGCTGCTGCTGAGCTATCATGTTATAGTGAAACTCTGGTCTGATAACAAACTACCATGACAAATCTGCCACTGTCAGAAGTCCATCAATCTACTGAGCTGTTCAAACCTACGGTCATCATGGCCCATGAGTATTTCAACTGATTAAATGTAGCTAGTACCTCCTTAATGCTAGCCCTCTGAAGTCTGTTTGGTGTGTTGATGCCTTCTTTATCCTCTTTCTTTCTTTCTTTCTATCTCTCTCTCTCTCTCTCTCAGGCTCAGTAAGTGCGGTATCTCAGATGAAGGGTATGTTTGTCTGGCTCTCACTCTGATGTTAAACCCCTCTTGTGTGAAAGAGCTGGATGTGAGCAACAATCATCCTGGAGAATCTGCACAGAAGCTGTTATCTGCAACATTGGAGCATCCTGACCGTAAAGTTGAAGCACTTCGGTATGTATTCTATGACATAACAACAAACTAGTTATTGGAGCACTTTGGGTTGCACTCTGTGCATACAAAAATGTGCTATATAAAAGTTACCTTAATAACACTCCTGATATATAGTTGAGTACAGAAGTATAATCTTTTAAAATATAAACTAAAACTAGCAAGGGAACAAGTGGTTTAACAAGAAAACCGGTGGTCTGATCAATTCAAATCGGATGGTTTTATAGATAATCCTGTTTTTTTATGTTGCCCAATATACAGGGGCGCAGATGGGGGGGATGTGTCCCCCTCAGATTCTGATTGACCTCGATCTATCCCCCCCACTTGCAGGGCAAAAAAATAAAATAAAAATAACACACCCATTATTCTCTGTTACATTGCTCCACGAGTATTAGTCACAGCGAGATATATATGTCGCCTAGTATTGACAACAGACCCCTGAACAGGCTCGGAATCCCAGGACACACACCACAACACAGACAGATGCTTAAGATAAAATACAAATCTTTATTAAATACAATTCATAAGATTTTGCCCACATAGGTCTCTAGCAAGGGTTAGTAGGCCAACGTTAGTCACAGAGCAGGGTCCAGGATTTTAACACAAGTGAATAGGCCACACAGCAAGCAATGAGACTAGTCTAGTCACACACAGAAATCAAATAGAATACCACAGCAAATATCCTGATTCACACTACAGAACCAATTGCACACGTGCACATTAAGGATCCTCAGGCCAATACTCGAAACCCTAGCTGCCCACTCCTCCCAAGCCAGAACCCCTTCGGATGGAGACACAGACAACACACAATAAGAAATGAATAAGAAAAATGTCCGTTCGGTCGGGTCCCCTCCCGACCGAAATAAATAAAAGAAACAAAACAATAAATCAAAAATAAACGTCAGTCTCACCAAACCCCCCTGTACAACACAGGTAGGCAACAATGCAGTTTATCTGTCTTGGTCGTTGCAGCTGCAGGCAGGACTCTTATTTTGACTGGCAGGCAGGCAGCGTTGGCTAGGAAACGACGCCGCTTCCCTGCTGGCGTGATGACGTCACAGTCCTGGAAACCCGGAACCTCCGAACGTAGCTTGAGTCACTGTCGCTGGATCTGTCAAGTAAACAATCCTAATGAGCACTCGATAGCAACTGATAAAAACTCCACGCACACAGGAATAGACATGAAATCACCGTTCCTTTAGATCAGGTTTGAGAACGCAGAATAATCTTTACGACGGCGATCCCCAGTCTCCTCTCGTGGCTATCCCTCTCTGCTGGAGCTTCCTCGGCGTCAGGCTAACGAACCGTAGGAGAAGCGGCACCGGCGGGGCGGCTGGGTCCGTCGTCTGGCCTCGATGGTGGCTCCGTTTCACCTCGTCTCCCGATCACATCCTGGTAAGCCCTTTTATTCCCCAGTCCATTATGAGCTCAGCCAATCTGCACCTCGGCCGTCCACTTCCCCCAAATGCACACACCTGTATGCTGAAAGTAGCAATCTGCCCTGCCTGATTATGAACTCAGGCCAAGCAACGGCAGACAAAAGACTGGCCACTCAACAGTTCATCCCCCCACCACAATACAATGTCCATAGTCTTTGCATCGTTCTATATTGTCCTAATAAAACATGCATAATGATGTAAGAGTGTCTGTCCCCTTATTTACAATCCCCAGCAACACACAAGTACAGCAATATGAGCATAATCAACTACACATTGATAAAACCCACAGGGCCCACACGACATATACATATATATAGACCTATATTGCTCGAAAGAGCAGAACCGGGGCTTTCCAACGAGACTAGACACTTGTCTGTACGATCAAATATGAAAATAAAATAAAATCATGAAGTTAACCCTATGAGCCCTAAGCTGTTTTAAGGGCATTTTCACTACCTCTAGTTAGAAGCATTTATCCTGGTCATTGTAAGTGCCATTCACACATGCTACATATTGTTTTTTTCAGCACAGTCTAGGCTATCTAGATCTGCCACAATATCATGTATAAATACTTGCATTGATTTGATTTAGATATTTAAATAATAAAAATTTGAAAAGCGTACTATACAAATTCTTACATTTTGACGTGTATCTCACCACAGCAAGCTCACATCTCCACGACACTTGCATGGTTGTGTAGGCCTGGCTGTCCTGAAAATGGCAATATAAGAACCATGGTGGAGGTATACTTTGGGGCTGAGCAATTTACAGAAATATGTGGTGTGTGCCTTCCAGAAATAAATGGCAATTTTTATTTAGTGATGAAAAAATGACTTTTTGGCACTTTTTGCGCTCCATATTTGTGACACTAGCTGATCTGACATGACTTGTTTGCGGCAGCACACATGACGTGCACAGATGATGATTCTCTATAATATTTGTTTTCCTGCATTGCAATGAACAAAGTAAAGGCAAAAAGTGTTTATTTGTCAAACAAATTTGGATGCAATATGAGTCTTGAATTGGATACCATACAGGAGTTTGCTAGGATCTCAAAACCGTGTTATGAACGTGACTTGCAACAGAGAAACACATGATAACATTGGATTATGAACATAGGCTATTATGCCACACAAAAACACGAGGTAAGTGGAGCTAAATGAAGTTATTATTTTGCTGTCACTTCGTCTGTTTTATGGCCTAGAAGGTTGTATTTGGTATCTGTGGATAGCTCTAGCTCTTCTCTTTCATCTGACATGCGTGCCAAATCTTTTTGATCGCGATTTCACGAGGAAATCAAAGGAGAGTAAAGGTAGCCAAAGCTATATGACATTATTATTTGTTTGTAACTTCGTCTGATTTTATCATACGAAATGATCGATGTATTTGGTATCAATGCAAAGCTCTGCTTCTCCTCTTTCATTTGATATGCTTGTCATGTCTGTGCGATGCGTGGTCCGCGAGTAATTCAAGCGAGATCTGGATGCGCCAGTGAACGCAGAGCAATATAGACTGTAAATATGATATACTTTGATTTAACTTCATGATTTTATTTTATTTTCATACTTGATCGCACAGACAAGTGTCTAGTATCGTTGGAAAGCCCCGGTTCTGCTCTTTCCTGCAATATAAGTCTCATCTCGCTGTGACAAATAATAGCGGAGCAATGTAACAAAGAAAATGTGTGCGTTTTTTGACGCACTTTGCGTCCGTCGGGCTCATAGGGTTAAATCAAAGTATATCATATTTACAGTCTATATCGCTCTGCATTCACCCGCGCTTCCAGGACTCTCGCTTGAATTACACGCGAACCCGGCATCGCACAGACATGACACGCTTTCCATTGATACCAAATACATCGATCCTTGTATTATAAAAACAGACGAAGTGGCAAACAAATAATAATGTCATATAGCTTCGGCTACCATTACTCTCGTTTGATTTACTCGTGAAACCGCCATCAGAAATATTTGGCACGCATATCAGATGAAAGAGGAGAGCTAGAGCTATCCACAGCTATCCACTAGGCCATAAAACAGACGAAGTGACAGCAAAATAATAAGTTAATTTAGCTCCACTTACCCCATGTTTTTGTGTGGCATAATAGCCTATGTTCATAATCCAACATTATCATGTGTTTCTCTATGGCAAGTCACGTTCATAATACGGTTTTGAGATCCTAGCAAACTCCTGTATGGTATCCAATTCAAGACTCATATTGCATCCAAATTTGTTTGACAAATAAACACTTTTTTGCCTTTACTTTGTTCATTGCAATGCAGTAAAAATATTATAGAGAATCATCATCTGTGCACGTCATGTGTGCTACCACGCAAACAAGTCAGGTCAGATCAGCTAATGTCACAAATATGGAGCGCAAAAAGTGTCAAAAATGTTTCATCACTAAATAAAAATTGCCATTTATTTCTGTAAGGCACACACCATATATTTTCGTAAATTGCTTAGCCCCAAAGTATCCCTCCACCATGGTTCTTATATTGCCATTTCCAGGGCAGTCGGGCCTACACAAACATGAAAGCCATGTCAAGCTGCCAACTTGCTGTGGTGAGATACACATCAAAATGTAAGAATTTGTATGCTTTTTGAATTTTTCAATATCAAATCAATGCAAGTATTAATGTGTGATGTTGTATGTGTGTAGTATATTGTATATTGTATACTGTATATGTAGGTCTCTATTGTATTGTGCATGTACACTTACAATGTGGAATAAGTGGAAGTGAATTCTTTTCATTTTAAAATGTAATATATATATATATTATATATATATATATATATATATATATATATATATATATATATATATATGGGGGGGTTACAGCTGTCCCCCCCAGTTCAAAAATACTATCTGCGCCCCTGCCAATATAGTCTTTTTGACTGGTATTGGTCCTACAGCAGATATGACATTTACAGATATCTCTGATTTCAGTCAGAACAAGCATGTTGGCCAAGAGAAAATCAACATGAAATCAATATTTGCTAGGGATATGAATGTTATTAATTGTATGTCCTAAATGTATCTCACACTGTGTTGCAGATTTGCTGAATGTAAACTCCCTGATAACAAATCCCTTGGAGATGTTGCTTCAGTTCTGCAGTCACCAAACTCCCTGATCGAGCTGGACCTGAGTACCAATGACCTGGGAGATTCTGGAGTTCAGCTTCTCTCTAAAGGTCTATCTAGTCCCCATTGCAGACTACATAAATTAAGGTTGGTTTTAGATTTGAAGTATATTGTCATTTAGCAACTAATATTGAAGTATAATCCAGACTACAGAGTGGACATTCAAAACGAAGCCAGTTTGTAACATTTAAAGTACACTGAGGACCACAAATGGCAGGAATAATATGAATTACCAGTGGATATATGAACAAAATAAGCACAACACATTTGTTTTTCATGAGTGGGGTGTTGGTAGCATAGTGGTTAAGGATAGGGTGACCAGACGTCCCGGTTTTACTGGGACAGTCCCGATTCTGAGTGGCGTGTCCCGAGTCCCGACAAAAGCCTGTTGGGATGCTAATATGTCCCGGTTTTCACCAACCACTGTGGTTTTATTATAGCCCGATCACTACCTAAACCCATGTAGAAACTAGCAAAATGTTGTGCAGCCGTGGCCTACTGGTTAGGGTTGCAGGCTTGTGACTGGAAGGTTGCCAGTTCGATCCCTGACCAGTCCACGGCTGAAGTGCCCTTGAGCAAGGCACCTAACCCCTCACTGCTCCCCGAGCGCCGCTGGTTGGGCAGGCAGCTCACTGCTCCGGGTTAATGTGTGATTCACCTCACTGTGTGTTCACTGTGTGCTGTGTGTGTTCACTAATTCGGGTTAAATGCAGAGAAACGAATTTCTCTGGCGAATTTCTCTATTCTATTCTATTCTTTAAAGCGTTTGTGTGTGTATGAGCGTGTGTCAGTCAATCACAACAGTCTGTATAATCTTTGCAGTCAACGTTACATTGTTTCAATGCCTCGATGGCTAGCAGGTTACGCTACGACAATGCTGAAGAGAAAGTCATCATTCTCAATAACCTATTAGTCTGTGAGGGTATACCGAAAAGGTGGCAAAGGCTGGTATGGTACCTTTTCTGAAAGCCTGGAATCTCAGCTTTCAGTGATGTATAATGGCCATCTGACAAGAGTAGCTGTTTTGAGTCATCACACATGATGTAAACTAAGGTAAAAATAATATGGCTGAGTTTGAAAAAAAAAAAAAATCATGCAGGCCATCTGGATAATAGGTGAGGCATGTTTAGAAGTCAGACATGCATGTGTGTTTTAGGAATAGTGCAGGCCCTAATCTCTGACTGAAAGTGCACAGAATTTGTGCATTAACACAGTGATATTTAAGAAGTTTTCTCGGGGGTAACACCCCCGAACCCCCACTACCGTTTGGGCAAGTTTCACCTGTCGCATGTTCACGTTACATTTGGTCACGAACAAGTGTCCCGGTTTTAGTTCAGAGAAATCTGGTCACCCTAGTTTAGGAGCTGAAAAGTTGTTCAATTTCCAGTTTTTACTGTTGTGCCCTTGATCACTTAACCCATACACATAACACTCATTCACATTTAAATGGTTACTGTTAAGTCATTAGTAAACATAATTTCTCTCTCATCCGCATCCCTGAATATATTATTTGTCCAGACAACCATACTCAACAGATAATGACTAACTATTTGATTGTAAGATTAAAGGGATAATCCGGAGTGAAATGCACTTTAGATCAATTTTTGACACCAAAATCATGTCATTCGGATGTATTTTGAGAATGTTCGAGTTCACCGTTTTTAGCCAAAACTCGTTAGCCTGGAAGTGACCGGGGCAAGTCCTTTCACCGCTACAAAACGCTATTTTTATACCTCTTCTACTGTTCCAACCAACACTACACTTACGTGGTAGTGAGTAGAGGGTCCCTAAAGCCAAACCGAAGTATCCCCACGTCTTTATGTGGTCGGATAGAGAGTCCAGAATGAATTTAATCGAGTCAGTACCTTTCCGGAAATGTCGCTGCTGCAGCTAGCAACCTGTTAACAACATTTTAATAACATTTCCGGAAAGGTACGGACTCGGTTAAATTCATTCTGGACTCTCTATCCGACCACATAAAGACGTGGGGATACTTCGGTTTGGCTTTAGGGACCCTCTACTCACTACCACGTAAGTGTAGTGTTGGTTGGAACAGTAGAAGAGGTATAAAAATAGCGTTTTGTAGTGGCGAAAGGACTTGCCCCGGTCACTTCCAGGCTAACGAGTTTTGGCTAAAAACGGTAGCTCGAACTTTCTCAAAATACATCCGAATGACATTATTTTGGTGTCAACTCAACGTATGTTCTCCCAATAGTCAAAAAATTGATCTAAAGTGCATTTCACTCCGGATTATCCCTTTAAGTAAACCGCTCACAAAAAGTAAGGAACCTTGACTTTGGCCCATTATATCTCCCCTTTAGCAATACTAACCAGTAAAGTGTTTCATACCATTTTTATCGTTGATTTGTCACCTTTACAATGAGGTATAGCTTGTAAGCATAGGGCAATCATGGAATGAGCAATACAGCGAAATGTCTGAGTAGTGCCAATAAAAATGTGCCAAAATGGCCAGTAATATGGTTCTGCTGCCAGACATCTCGTTTTGGGCGTCAAGTGCTACAAGGTGAGTGCCAGTCACAGGTGTGCCTAAATTGGTACCTAAGCATGGGTTCTGCCACTTGTTGGATTTGTGGTTTCTCCAAGCAGCAACACTGGTGGAAAGATGCCACGTTTGTCTCTTCAGGATAGGGCCCGTGCAATAGGGCAACTTGAGGCTGGTGTCCCAGCATATAGAGTGGCAGCATCATTTGGTGTCAGTCCTGGTACCATTTCCAAACTTAGGACCAAGACAGACCAAGAAGTGGCCGTCCCAAGAAGACAACACCCCAAGAAGACCGGTTGGGTCCTCACTCTTGCTGCACTAAGGAACCACAGGCTTACTGCCAGAGACTTACAGGGAAGATTTTTTCAACGGTACCAAAACCGGCTCTCACTACAGACTGTGAGGAACAGACTGCATGAAGCCAATCTTCATGCACATAAGGCTGTCAGGAGGCCTGAAATGACTGCACGTCATCGTCAGGGCCGTTTGCACTGGTGCCGACAGCACAGACAGTGGAACCTTCCAATGTGGGGCAACGTCATGTTCAGTGATGAATCAAGGTTCTGTCTGCGGAAGGTGGATGGCAGGATCAAGGTGTGGAGACGGCAGGGAGAACGCTATGTAGACTGCTGCACAGATAGGGTGACACCTTTCGGTGGGGGCAGTGTCATGGTGTGGGGTGGCATCTCCCTAACTGGAAAGACAGACCTTGTTATCATTGAAGGCAATCTTAATGCAGTTAGATACCGGGATGAGATTCTGGAGCCAGTGGCAATTCCATACATGGAGGTATTATAAGAACTGGAGAGAGGGACTAAGTCCCGCCCCCATTCATTTCAATGGCCCATGCTAGGCTAGCTACTTCAGCCAAAAAAGTTTGAAATTGGCCGCAGCCATCTTTGAGAAAATGGCGTTCCATGGGTGTTCATTTCCGTCACCAGCTAGAATGAGCCAATTAGGTTCCACGTTACAACGAGACAACATAGGTACATCGTTGATGAAGATTGGAGAGTGAGAGAAGGTGTTCGTGAACGCGCTCCTATCATTACAGGCGCAAATGTATTCATTATTTGAGTTGGGATGGTGGTGGAGAAGTTTGCCCCTTGTCTCGAAATCCTATAATGTGATATTCATATGTCATGACTCATGATATAATAAACATGGCGAGTCAATATTGAGCAAGAATTCACTTACTGTAGCATACACATAAATATGATCCCCACAGTAAATGCTTTGAACTGACTGTAGCCTAGGATGTTATGTGCGCAATAGGCTGTCTACCCGACGAAAATGACTCTTAATAAGTAGACATGGGATGTAAGAAACGTGTGGATACCTGATATGCTATTTGTCCTGCACCCAGTGTGAATTTGCAGCTGAAACCTACATTTGTAGACAGACGAAATGACGCATATTAGGCTTACCGGTAGAAGCGCGCATCCATGTGTTGTGTTTCGAGCAGCATGCATTTTAAGTCTGCTGTCACTGTCGGAAACTTTTGCCGTTATGTAGGTTATGTGACCCCACAACGCTGCGTTGTTATGAACTACAGGTAGGAACTGCAGCTGAGCGTTTTAAAATAGTCCTCATAGCCTACACGACAGTGAGTAGGTTAATAATTGGGTTTAGAGAATTGCTTCGCATTTCCTAAAATATCTTATAATACCTTGCCAACTCATACGTAGTCTAATGCAAATAATAGTAACCTATAAGAACAACATTGGCTTTTTTTATTCACAAAGCCTGGTATAATGATACAGTAGGCATTAAGTCAAGTATCGGTAACTTAATTCAAGTCATCAGTCATTTTATTTATGTCTTCTGGAATGCGTAATCAACATGGACGCGCGACGAAGCTCGTGCCCAACTCGAAACTCGTGCATGAGCTGTCTCGTGCATGCACTGGTGCCGGATATGTTGCAACCTTGGAACGCCATTTTTTCAAAGATGTCGGCGGCCAAATGGCATGCTAACTGGCTGAAGCTAACCCTCCAAATCCTGACCCCCTGATTCCATATCTCCAGAATATGGGACCAATTGCCATCCTCCAGGATGACAATGCTCGCCCCCATAGAGCTGGGATCATCAGGGAGTACCTCCAGAATTTGGGAGTGGAGAGGATGGAATGGCCTGCTGTGAGTCCAGACCTCAACCCAATTGAACACTTGTGGGATCAGCTTGGGTGTGCTGTATGTGCCTTAGTCACCAACAGAACCAGGTTGGCTGACTTACAACAGATCCTTATCGAGGAATGGAATGCCATCCCACAGCAGAAAGTAGCCAGGTTGGTGACCAGCATGAGAAGAAGGTGCCAAGCTGTTGTGGCTGCATATGGATTCTCTACACGCTACTGAGGACCCTGACCTGACACTGAGTACAAAATAAACGAATGTATGCCTAACATGTTTTGTGTTCCTCATTTCTGTGGGAGAGTGCAATCGTCAATGCTTGAAGTAACAAAGGTGAATTCCAACAGCATAACAAGCCATTTTGGCACATTTTTCGTTGGCACTACTTACACGTTTGCTTGTGTTGCTCATTCCATGGGAGCCCAATGCTTACAAGCTATACCTCATTGTAAAGGTGACAAATCAACAATAAAAATGGTATGAAACACTTAACTGGTCAGTATTGCTAAAGGGGAGATATAATGGGCCAAAGTCAAGTTTCCTTACTTTTTGTGAGCAGTTTATTTATTTATCCTACTTCTCTTTACAGCCTGCAGAACTGCGGCATTGGAGAGGAAGGTTTCAAAGCTCTTGCATCAGCACTGAGATCAAACCCCTCACACATGAGAGAGCTGTGGCTGAGAGAGAATAAAGCAGGAGACTCAGGAGTGAAGCATCTTTCTTCTTTTCTGGAGGATCCCAACTGTAAACTGGACACACTAGGGTGAGTATCACAAGACCAAATACTGAGTTGTTGTCAGTGAATTTGACAATGCATTTTAATATGTTACACAAGCACACATTAACACTCATTGACATTAGGGGCGCTGTAGCACAGCAGGCTACAGCGCTCATACCATATGCGGGTCCGAGTGCCCACAGGGTTCCAATCCCCATCTCGCTGTCCCACTTGTTTCCTGTCTACCTCTTCACTATCCTGTAATAATAAAGGCAAAAAGCCCAAAAAAATTACTTCAGAAAGAAAAAAAAAACACTCACTGACATTTTAAGGGTTAAAGGAACCGTATGTATGAAATGTATTTCTATTAATCATAAAATGGCCCTGATATGTCACTAGACATTTAGAAATCATGCTAATTTCAAATACTTATATCACTGACAACAGTAGTCCGGCCAAGATATTTTCATTTAAAAGTGAAGTTGCAGCCCTCAACTAATGTTGATGTTGTTATGTTGTGTTTTGGTTTGATGCGGCGCCCTACACTTATCTACGAATCACAAAGTCAGTAGTATTTCGCCATCCGGGTTGCCAGCTATGCTAGTTACCACCATAGACAGCTGCAGCTACAAACGTACACCGTTATGGAACCTAAAAGACCTTGTTATGAGTCCGAAATACGTCTAAATAAAACAAGGATTTAGGAGATTGAGACGGCTGAAACGGAGAAGAATTTTAAGACAGACGTCAGTTAGGGCTGTTCGATTTTGTCCAAAAATAAAATCTCGATTTTCTTTTCTCAAAATCCGATTTTCGATTACGATTACGATTATTTTGTAAAATGACAAAAGGCAAGAAATGCGCTGTTTTTTATTGATTATTCTGCAAATAATTTCCCCATTGGGATTTAAGCCCAAATCTTGCTCTTATTAAACAATGTTTATTATCAACAATTCATTTTTAATTATTAATATTAAGAAAAAATATTGAACTTATGCCACAAAATTCAACACTTGCAAACATAAGTACTGTATTTACCCTAGTTAAAGTGAAAAACGGTTTTTACGATTTCACATTTTAACATCGATTTAAACACATTATTGCGATTACGATTTAAAATCGATTAATTGCACAGCCCTAACGTCAGTGTTGTTCATTTGCTCCTGGACAGGTAAAGATTCATCAGTTTGGCTAACTTACTTGTAGGCTACTGTAAATGGACATTTTAAATAGCTTATTCATGACAGTTGAACAAATTATGCAAGTTCGTGCAAAGTAGCGTTATGTTGGCCATATGGAGGAGGTGGGTCATTGAATTGAAAAGGTAGGCTAAGGAATTGTTTGGGAAATAAAAGCAGCTAGTAGTCATTGCTAACGTTAGCAATGCATTATCAGAGTTTGTTTCTCTGTCATTATGCTGAGGAAAACAGCACTTGCCATTGAAAGCTAGCAGCCTACGTTCCTGCTGCAGCTAGCTGGCAACCGTGACTCAGAGGGGAGGGGGAGGCGATTCACCGCTCTACAGTATTTTGAAAGTAATTGCAGTACTCGTTTTGGCCAAAATCCTACATACGGTTCCTTTAATGTTAATTTCTGAGTAAAAATTAATTCTCGCTCATTTGCATCCCAGTGCAGATATTGGCCGGGTTTCCCAAAATCGTTAAGAAGCTCTTAAGTCCTAAGAACTTCTTAGGAGCGTTCTTAGAACATTCTTACAACGCTCCTAAGAAGTTCTTAGCACTTAAGAGCTTCTTAACAATTTTGGGAAACCCGGCCCTTATTTGTCCACGCGACTGTATTCGATAGATCATTTCAATAGTATTTGATTGTTATGGAAATTAAGATGAAGTAATTTTCCTGCTTGTCTTTACAGCCTGAATGGCTGCAGAATTGGAGAGGAAGGTTTCACAGCTCTTGCATCAGCACTGAGATCAAACCCCTCACACATGAGAGACCTGGGGCTGAGAGGGAGTAAAGCAGGAGACTCAGGAGTGAAGCATCTTTCTTCTTTTCTGGAGGATCCCAATTGCACACTGGAAAAACTAGGGTGAGTATCACAAGAGTAAATACTGAGTTGCTACTTGCTATCAGTGAATTTGACAGAGAATTTTAAAACTTAACTCAAAAACTCATTTTTTTTTTCAATCACATGAAATCGGTTAAGGCGAGACACTACAGGTGAATAGGGGAAAATTTTAAACTTAAAGATATCTTCATGAAACTTTACCAGTTGAATACTCACATAAATAGGAGAAAAAAATGTATTGCAAGTTTTCTTTAATGTAATGTTTAAATATGCTAATTAGGCTATATCTCAATAAATATGCGCTAATTTGCATATATTTTGATGCGAAGGATCTGACCATTGGAAAAAGCCAGGTTGAAAATTATTTTTTTGTTGTGTTCATATATCAAATAAAAAAACATTTACAGAGGGGATTATGAATATCTTCTTTTGTTTTCCAGTAAATCAGAAAATACTGCCAATTGGCTTAAAAAGTGGATTTTCGCCCTATTTTTAGGCATAAAAAGTCAAATCATGCCAAGAATGCTATATCAACAAATCCCTCTGTAAATATCTTCCAAATATAGTTAGGAAAAAGACTGGAAAGTTTGGTGTATGTAGGTGCTGCAGAAGTGGAGATCCTTTGCGTGTGGGGAAAAACTCGTTTTGAGAAAACAGCCTTGAAACACAGCCAATGAAATGCGTTCTCAGCTTAGACTCGTCTTTGAACTTTCGCGATTGGTTGCTAATACAAAGGAAATGCCCATATTTGGATAGCATAGCGTCTTGTAGGAGACACAGGGCTTTCCAACGTTATCAGACACGATATGATTTGGATCACGTTCACGGTAGTACATGACACTTTAGAATGGGAACTTTTGGTAAAATTAGGAGAAATATATAGGCGCGAGTAGACAAAATGTCATGAAATAAACACTTAAATGTGCAAATCGGACTTTGTTGTTGTAGTAGGGTGGTAGAATACATGCTAAGGTAGCAAACTAGCACAAAATCTCGAAATTGACTGATGCTAAAAAAAACGATGTTTTCACCTGCCGTGTCTCGCCTTAACATTACTTTTCACACTTCTTACCTCTGCAGTTTCTCACTCACTCAGTCACTCAGTCACTCACTCACTCACTCACTCACTCATTGAATTCACATGTAAAGGGTTGGTGTTCATTTTTGAGTAAAAAAAAAGAGTTCTCTGTACACATACAGTATTACTGTATTTGTCAACACAACCATATTCAAGAGATAATTACAGTACTATTTGATTGTTATGGAAATTAAGACAAAGTATTTCTCCTACTTCTCCTTACAGCCTACAGAACTGCAGCATTGGAGAGGAAGGATTCACAGCTCTTGTATCAGCACTGAGATCAAACCCCTCACACATGAGACAGCTGGGGCTGGAGGGGAGTAAAGCAACAGACTCAGGAGTGAAGCATCTTTCTTCTCTTCTGGAGGATCCCAACTGTAAACTGGAGGACCTACAGTAAGTGTCAAAAGACTGTAATTAGGCCAAATATACGACAATATATTTTCCCACTTTTATACGTGCTCTGTCTACGTCCGGCGCTTCGATGAGGTTGAATTGGACTGTAAAAATATCTGAGAAGTTAGATGGCAATTGTATTAGGAATTCACCACGATTAAATCTGACTCCATTAAGATATATTGTACCTCTAATAAATTACCAAATAACTAATGATGTTAAACTATGGCAGAGAATGGAATGGCACAACTAGACTTTTAGAGATATGCAAACTGAACGAGGAGAATTAACCATTTATTAGGCTTTGAGCCTTAGGTAAAAGTAAAGTATCAGTAATTATCCTTGAACAAAGGAACAAAGGAGAAAATGAACTTAACCTCAAAACAAACAATAAACTTGGACTTGAACTTTAACAAGTTACCAAGTTACAATGCTACATACACCAGATAAAACAATATATCAAATAATGAAAATAACAAACCCCATAAAGAAATCAAAAGATAGAGAGAGAGAGAAAGGCAGGGAGAGAGAGAGAAAGAGAGAGAGAGGGAGAGAGAGAGGGCCAGAGATCAGAGTGACCTCCTTGCCCAGAGCTGAGAGAGAAGAGAAGAGACCATCACTGCAAGAGTTTCTTCTTTTTATTCATCCAGCCACCCCCAGCTCAGCAGGGCTTCTTTACCTGAAAGTGGGTGTGGCGTCTAAAACTCTATAGTGTATTTCTTAGTCTATAACCATGTACAAATATATTAGATTGCAATGAAACTGTGATTAGGCTGTTGCCCACATTACAAGTATTAATTCAAGACCAAACATGGATGTATTATCATTTGTCATGAAACAGATACATTTCAGTTTCCAACATTAGTTCATCAGAGGCATGGAGAGGGGGAGAAGAGGTGTGTCCGAGGGCCTTTTACCAAATGGCCGGCCACACACACAATGGGAACAGTTCAAATGCAAATAGATCACCTGGACACAAAGGAGTCTAACTGTGAGGTCATCTCCCCCGTTCTGAACTTTAGTGATGTTTAGATGGAAAATTACCAGCTTTACAGTCGCCCAGTTGACACTGTGAAGTCATTATCTCATAAGTGTCAAAAATGAAAGCTGGTCATCCATATTCACATATTTGTCCATAGTGTCCAAAGGAATCTCTCAGAGTAGTTTTGACATTAGTTGACCGAGCTTCTCCGGTCTGAAACAAGTTCTCAGGATCAGGTGAGCATTGCTGTAGCGTGGAACATTCTTCTTTGTGTAAAAGCAATCTGGAGTTGAGCAGAATTGTGAGAGTACCGTCTGTCTGCTGTAACATTAGAATATCAATAGTCTTTTGCTTTTCGATGAGTTGGGCATGTATATAGGGAAAAGACAGGAAAGAGAGAAAGAGCAAAACAAACAAACCAATATACAAATTTCAAAATAAATGGAATTAAACACATTCTGGTGTATCTCAAATTGAAAAAAATGTTTTATAAGATAAATCATCTTTGTTACTGGCATTATTTGCATACTGAATACAAATTTATCAAGAAAATCAAATCAAATAATCAAAGAATGTATATAAATGATTGGTTAAAAGGAAAGCAAATTAGTTCATCCCAGCAGTTCAAATTCTTCAATTTAAATCATTAATCGAATTTTCACTTGTGTGTGACTGTGTGTATGTGCTTTATCACTTCTGAGCATTGTAAGAAGTCAATATTTTAGCTATAAGAATAATTGTACCACCAACATCTGTCTATGTGCTTTGAAGCAAAACATTTACAGAATCTATGCCCTTTTATATAAGCATACAACAAAGTCAGTATAACATTTATCTTATACTTAAATGTGTAAATTATTTTTAGAGTGAGCATGAATGTTAGTACAACACTGTCTGCCACAGCAGTCAGCCATGTGTACGTCTCCTTGGCAGATCTGTGTGTACAACATTTGTTCAATTTAGAAGTAAATCAGAGTGTGTCAGCAATTAATTTGGAAAAATTAAGTAAGCATGAGTCATCCTTGATTGTTAAGCTTCACACAGGCATCCAAAATCCAACTCAATAGGGTTTAGTGTTAGTCAATAATCTGTAACATGCACACCTAAGGAATTATCTCTCTATCAGGGGCTTATCTGTAGTCATAAAAGATTTTACCTCATATCCATAACTCTTTGGCTCATGGACCGTTTAACGACAACAATTTGTTTATATCAGACTAGGCCTAGTTTTTCACGCAGAGGCTCTTTTGGCTTGGTGATAACAACACTGGTATAAAGCAAGGATTATTTCGTTTGGCTAGCCCTTAAAATGAGTACATATCAAAAAAAATGTAAAGAATAAGCATACTACTGGCATTGGTAGGTGCTTTCAAGCAGAAACACTTAAAGGTCTATCCCTCTACAGGGGTATACAACAAAGCCAGTACATATCGTATCATCTTCAAATTAAATAAACAAAAACTCATTGTCTGGATATGTGACCCACAAATTTCTCATCAGAGAAAACAACCTCGAGAGGGCACTGTTACAGGTTATCATTAGCTGGGAGATGGCTATGCATTAAAAGGTGTTAAGACCCGGCTGAACAGTCTAATTATCCGTGATGTCTCATTTTTAACTGCAGATTTGATCATAGTGAGAAGTTCATCTTGCAAACCGTTTTGTTGTTTGTGAGGAGGCTTGTTTCGCTCGCGGCGCTCAGGTAATATGGCGGAGGTTTCCCCAATCCGAGGGTCCAGCATTGTTGCTCGTCATGGCCCACTTTATGGCACGAATTGCAGAATCTGCTCGCTTTGGGTCCGCGTTTGTGGCCTTGTCGTTTCTTGACCAAGCCTTGGCTGTTTGTATCCACGTGTCTCACTGAGGCCACAGCGCATTCGTCAGGTAGAGGTCCATTTTCAAGAGAGACAGACCTACTGGTGCTTGGATTGTCTTGCAAAACAACAATGTCTGGGACCTCATTAGAAATATCAGCATCTCTCACATCAGAACAAGATTGCAAAACATGATCAGAAACAGCATCGGTGTTCACCGTAACATCTTTTGCATCAGTCATTTGCATTGAAATGCGAAGTGTTTCAATTTCATTCATTTTCTTTTGCAATATTAAAGACACGAGGCCTTCCACCATTGAAGGCTGTATCAGGGATGTGATTGGCAAAGGACAAAAAAGCAGGAAAATACCCCCCCCCCCCCCCCCCGTGTAAAAAAAAGTTTGTGAACTGCTGCTCTCGTGTAGGCTATATAGTTAAGGTACGGTAGTGTCGGCTACTGTGCACGTCATAAATGTAATTTACTAGGCAGGTCCGGGGGCATGCCCCCCCGGGAGAATTTTTTTGAAAAATAAGCCCTTAAATGACGACATCTGATGACTTTTGAGAACTATTGATAAATATATTTCAAACATTATAAAATATTACAATATAGTCTATAAGGCCTAAAGAAACTCATTTATAGAAAAGTAACCTAGGCCTACTCAAGACTAAACCAGATATGGCTGAAATATGTAGGCTATCATGATAATTTTGCCAACAATGATGTAAAACCATGTATTCTCTCAGTTCATAACATGTTTTGTTTTAACTTAAACCAACATAAATCATTTTTACTACATTATTTAATATAGGCCTACTTGATAACATATAGCCCTTACAGTCCTCTAGTCCTGTACAATATAGTGAACCATAGGCCTATTGACACTGATGCTGATTGAAGAGGTTGCTTGAAAGTTGTTGTATTTAAGTTCCAAAGAAAATCAAATTGCAGCACTCCCTCTCCTTCCAAAGTAACATGTCCTAACTCTCCTCCTAAAATAAATTACAGGCACTGTTATACAGTAGGCTACATCACTGTCTAAGTGCACGTACTAACTAAATGGAAAGCTAGGATTAAAATACAGACTGTGTCTTTAAATAGGCGACTTTTTTCTATCAGCACAATGCTACAGTAGGCCATTTCCACTAAAAATGCAGCTCAATATCTCAGCACTATCGTCATACTGTACGTTTGCAGATGGCTAGGCCTAATACCGAAATATGTTCTGAATGACATGGGGCGCACGGATGTGAACGGCTGGACAAACGCGAAATGACAATTGTTAGCTAAACAATTTAGTAGACCTAAGGTAGACAGGCTTTGTGGTTAAAACGATGAAAACCAGTAGGCTAGTCTGTCACAGCTAACTTCAAGCACAGTAGCCTAGACTTTACACGCGCAGAAATTAAAAGTCAATATCAGCATCACGAGATTGCTGTCATTATCGGAAAATCCAGACACGTCAAACTGGACGCGAACGCGTGGCAAAGCCAAAAAAAACAACTTCATTAATGATATCTTTTTAAATAAATAATTTGATCTTTACCGTTTCTCTTCAGCTAAGAAACAAATAGTTCACCACACACATCGAACTTGCATCAAACATTCATCAACACGTCTGCTTTCACTTTCAATGAAATCCACTAGGCCTACGGACAAGGCTTGCGGAGTGATGAATGAAATAAGCACCAAACCCGTCGTCATTGTCAGCGGCATATTATTGGTCTCCCCCGAGAAAATTTTGTAAATATTGTTATGTAAATGCATAAATTCTGCGCACTTTCAGCCTACAGCAATGGGCTGTGTTAGGCTACAGATACCACCCCCCCCCCCCTTAAAAAAAAAAAAAACATCGATTTTGCATGATTCACGAGGGTCGCATTTTTACGCCTGAAAATCCGGATTTCCGGATAAATCCGGAAGAATCACATCCCTGCTGTATATCACGTTTCCCCGCCTCAGTGCACGCCCAGAAATCATATATCTCCAACTCGCTAGAGTGAATTGTGATTCCTCTATGTGCTAGTTTGTCTAATGTGCCTTTGTATTTTAATGTTCTTCTCCATGCAGATAATACCACAGTTTCAAGTTTTTCGTCCTTTATGAGGACCATAGCTGCGAGAGTTATTTTTTCTGAATATTATGGTGAAATGTTAACATCAATAATGCGTGCGCTTTTGTCACACGTCTTCAAGAAATGTTAAATTTACTCACCAAATTTCAGAGATCAAATCACTCACGATGACGATTCGCTGCTGTTGAGTAGAGACGTTTACATCTATTGTTTAAGGCGCGGACCGACGTAACTGGAATGCTTGTTTTAAAAGCAGTTTCAGATCACTAAAGGGATGTCACCAACTGTAATTAGGCCAAATATACGCAATTATATTTTCCCACTTTTATACGTGTTCTGTCTACGTCCGGCGCTTCGATGAGGTTGAATTGGACTGTAAAAATATCTGAGAAGTTAGATGCCAATTGTATTAGGAATTCACCACGATTAAATCTGACTCCATTAAGATATATTGTACCTCTAATAAATTACCAAATAACTAATGATGTTAAACTATGGCAGAGAATGGAATGGCACAACTAGACTTTTAGAGATATGCAAACTGAACGAGGAGAATTAACCATTTATTAGGCTTTGAGCCTTAGGTAAAAGTAAAGTATCAGTAATTATCCTTGAACAAAGGAACAAAGGAGAAAATGAACTTAACCTCAAAACAAACAATAAACTTGGACTTAAACTTTAACAAGTTACCAAGTTACAATGCTACATACACCAGATAAAACAATATATCAAATAATGAAAATAACAAACCCCATAAAGAAATCAAAAGATAGAGAGAGAGAGAAAGGCAGGGAGAGAGAGAGAAAGAGAGAGAGAGGGAGAGAGAGAGGGCCAGAGATCAGAGTGACCTCCTTGCCCAGAGCTGAGATAGAAGAGAAGAGACCATCACTGCAAGAGTTTCTTCTTTTTATTCATCCAGCCACCCCCAGCTCAGCAGGGCTTCTTTACCTGAAAGTGGGTGTGGCGTCTAAAACTCTATAGTGTATTTCTTAGTCTATAACCATGTACAAATATATTAGATTGCAATGAAACTGTGATTAGGCTGTTGCCCACATTACAAGTATTAATTCAAGACCAAACATGGATGTATTATCATTTGTCATGAAACAGATACATTTCAGTTTCCAACATTAGTTCATCAGAGGCATGGAGAGGGGGAGAAGAGGTGTGTCCGAGGGCCTTTTACCAAATGGCCGGCCACACACACAATGGGAACAGTTCAAATGCAAATAGATCACCTGGACACAAAGGAGTCTAACTGTGAGGTCATCTCCCCCGTTCTGAACTTTAGTGATGTCTAGATGGAAAATTACCAGCTTTACAAGACCAAATAATGAGTTGCTGTCAGTGAATTCCGCGGTGGATTTTAAAACTTCACACAAGGACACCTGTATCGGCCTTTTCCAAGTTCTTTGTTTCCATAAGGCCGTGGGCCGAGTGAGCAGGTGGCTTTCTATACGCACGTCCGACACTTTCTTTATAAAAAATAAATCCTTTTATTTGATGCAAAAAGATGAACAAAAATACCTTGTTTCCAGCAGTATTCCAATTAAACATTAATCCACTATGGTCCCAAAAACGAAGCGTGACAAACGTGGTCAAAAACTGTTTTCAACCACAGTCCCCCGACCCGACATTTGGTTTCTCCATTGCATGCCCAACCCCTTCCTGTATATGCTCCTGGTAACTAACGTAAAATTAAGAGCATACAAATTTAAACCTAAACCAATTAATATATTCATAACCATAAAGCATTAAATTATAAAATAACTTATATGCAAATAGCAAACATAATTAGCAGAAAAAGCATAATTATTCTAAGGCCTAAAATAACAAAATGGCTACGACATTCCGGCCCCTAATTCTTGTACTACAAGCAATTACAACAAAGCATCAGTAGCCATTACACTATGCAGGATTTAAACAAATGCATGATTCAATACACATTTTTCACTAAATGCAATAGCATGTATACTGTTCAATACTTGCAAAAATATCAAAAAAGGGTTTCCACTGGCGTCTTCTTGGATAATTCAAAAGTCATAAAAAATAGAAAAAAGTCAAATGTCCATTAATGTTCCATGTGATGTTAATGGACTGTATGTGTTCTGCGTGTGTTCAAAAAGGTGTATGTTGCATAATGAGGTGTAAAGTATGTCAGTAGTTGAGAATCAGTGTATGCAGAGTCAGAGGTTCCAGAACTTGACTCAGTTGAAGGCAGACATTCATTGTTGCCTTTATGCGGTCTCCATGAGGAGACAGATCTTGTTGATTGGCCTCTCCAACTCACTTGTTCGCGTCTTGACGCGGACACGCCGAACACATCCTTTCGAATCCGCCATGGCTTCAGTGATGCGTCCAGTGGGCCAAGAATTTCTTGGTGCAGATTCATCCATGATGAGCACAACATCTCCAACAGCAAAGTTTCTGTGAATCTTGTTCCATTTTTGTCGCTCTTGCAACATTGGTAGATATTCTCTCACCCACCTCTTCCAGAATAGATCCATGATGTATTGGACTTGCCTCCAACGTCTCCGACAGTACAAGTCACTCTTCTGGAATAAACCCGGAGGCAGGATCGGCTTGCCCTTTAACTGGAGTAAATGGTTGGGGGTTAAAGCTTCAATGTCATTAGGATCATCTGAAGAGGGAGTGATGGGGCGGTCATTCAATATTGCCTCAACCTCACAGAAAATAGTCTGTAATGCTTCATCATCTAATACCTGTTGCTTTACCACTGATGACAAGATCCTTTTCATGTCCTGGACCATGCGCTCCCACACGCCTCCATGATGGGCCCCATATGGAGGGTTGAAGATCCATCTTATTCCATCTTGTGCTAAATTGTTTTGGATTTTGCTTTGATTCAGTTCTGAGATGGCTTGCTTGAGTTCACGATTTGAACTGACAAAGTTTGTTCCATTATCTGAACGAATCTCTTTAACTTGTCCCCTGCGGCAGATGAACCTTCTTATTGCATTAATACAAGAATCAGTATCAAGAGAATGCGCCACCTCAAGGTGGACTGCGCGACAAGTAAGACAGGTGAACAGGGCACCGTACCTTTTTACGAAGCTTCTGCCTCTCTTGACTTCCATTGGTCCGAAGTAATCCATGCCAACATGAGTAAAAGGAGGAAGGTCAGCTGAGATCCTGTCAGCAGGAAAATCGGACATATTTTGCTCACCTGGCTTTTGCCGCTGTCGTTGGCATGTCATGCAGTCTCTAATGACTTTTCTTGCAGCTGAGTTGGCATGAGGAATCCAGTAGCGACGACGCAGGGTGGAAAGCATATGATTTCTTCCCCTATGACCAACCTTTCCATGTACATGTTGAAGAATGAGTCTTGAGACGTGGCTGGCTTTTGGCAAGATCGCTGGATGTTTTGATTCTTCTGGTAAAGCTGATCTGCTCAATCTCCCGCCTACTCTCAACACTCCATCAACAACAACTGGGTCGAGCTTGTATAGATGGCTTGACTTCTTCACAGCACCAGAGCTCAAGGCTGCCATTTCATCCCCGTAGAACCTTCTCTGCTCAAAGCGCACTACGGCTTCCTCTGCCATGGCTAGGTCATCAGCTGTGAGTTGCAGTTTCCACTTGTTTTCTTGTTTCAGATTTGTCATGTTCTGTTTTTCCTTTACCTTCAGTTGAAGCCATTCCTTCACTTTTAAGATCCACGCCACGGTTCTTCTGAGCTTTGGCCAACTGGAAAAGTACATTAGCAGGTTTGTGGTGGGACACATCTCTTGCTTCAATACAGCTGCGCATGAAAGGATCTCATCCCTCTCCTCTGAATCAGCATCTGGGTGGACAGATGTTTCATCCGTGACTGTAGGCCATTGACTCTGAGGTTTCGTGAGAAAATCAGGGCCGCTGATCCAGGTTGGATATTTGAGGAAAGAGCTTACTTTCATTCCACGAGAGGCTACATCAGCAGGATTCAATTTGGAGCTGATGTGTCTCCACTGAGTGACATTGGACAGAGCTCTGATGAAGGACACTCTATTGGCCACATATGTTTTAAAACGTGCTGTTGTGTTTGCAATGTACTTGAGAACAGTCATGCTGTCTGACCAGAAGACTGAATCACTCAGACTTAGCTCTAGATGAGCTGACAGCATCTTGTCTAAGCGCACAGCTAAAACTGCGGCTGTGAGCTCTAAACGGGGTATGGTGACTTGTTTAAGTGGTGCCACCCTTGCTTTGCCAATAACAAAGGACACGCACACTTCTTGTTTGCTATTGCATAATCTTATATATGACACAGCGCCAAATCCAGCTTCACTGGCATCACAAAAGTGATGCAGCTGTGCCATAGTGACCTCACCAAAATCTTTGGGTGTGAAGCATCTACTAATACTAAATGTGTTTAGCAGAACTAGGTCATCCATCCATCTTTGCCAAACCTGTGCTGTATCCAGTGGAATCGCCTCATCCCATCCTAACTTCTTCTTGCACAGGTATTGAAGAATTTGTTTTGCTGTGAGGATGACTGGAGCTAAGAAGCCCATGGGGTCGTATACAGAGCTCACAGCAGACAGAATCCCACGTCTCGTCAGCGGCTTCTGCTTGTCCATGATGCTGAAGGTGAAGAGGTCCTGTTCAACATCCCACTGTACGCCCAAAGCTCTCTCCATGGGGAGCTGGTCCCGGCAGAGGTCCAGCGTCTTTACACCTTTAGCTCTGTTTTCTTCAGGGATCTCAGAGAGTACAGAGCGATGATTGCAGACCCACTTGTCCAGTCTGAAGCCTCCTTTGGCACATACCTCAGTAAGCTGTTTATAGAGAGATATCGCTTGGCCTACGGAATAAACAGACTTAAGGCAATCATCAACATAGAAATTGTTCTGTATTGTATTGATTACCTCTTCTGGGTACAGATGTTGGTTGTCATCAGCAGTCTTCAACAGGGCGTACGTGGCACAGCTTGGGGAGGACTCTGCTCCGAAGATGTGAACCAACATACGATGCTCAGTGAGTTCTTTGGAGAGATCACCATCAGGCCACCAAAGGAAACGGAGATAATTGACGTCTTCCTCCGCCACTCTGACTTGATGGAACATTCCTTTAATGTCTGTCATGAGAGCAATAGGACCTTGACGGAAACAAATCAGTACACCTAGCAAGGTGTTTGTCAAATCAGGTCCTTGCAAAAGCTCTTTATTCAGGGAGGTTCCAGCAAAAGTTGAGGCACAATCATAGACCACACGCAGCGTCTTCTTGTGAGGGTGATACACACCATGATGTGGTATGTACCACGCCTTTCCATCTTCATGTTCCAGCTGATGCTGTGGTATGATCTCTGAATGTCCTTCTGCCAACACATTATTCATGAACTCTTTGTATTCATGGTAAAA
Source organism: Sardina pilchardus (assembly GCF_963854185.1). Lineage (NCBI taxonomy): Eukaryota > Metazoa > Chordata > Actinopteri > Clupeiformes > Clupeidae > Sardina > Sardina pilchardus. Next base: position 12,915,069 of record NC_084994.1, on the reverse strand, counting down.
TGACTGGTCTCTCTTAAACTTTCTTAGTAGGTATTGCGCCCTCTGCTGGACTACCTGTTTATTGTTGGGCATTCTTACATTTGAGTTCCGAAAAGGCAATTTTAAGTGGTAATGGTCATCTTTGAGCATTGCTGATTTTGACATGATATCCATGAACTGCTTGTCCTCCACAGACATTTCATTCTGCTCATAATGCTGTTCAGAAAAATCTTGGTTATATTGTCTGACAAACATTTCTTCCAAATTGCTTATAGAGATATGATTCACATAAACAGAAGCATCATCATGTCCATTACTGTCTACACTAGGACTCAGTGGCCCATTGATGACCCACCCAAGACTAGTTTGTACAGCATAGGGCCCAGTACCCTCACTGTTAACTACTTTCCATGGTTCTAGTGCTTTAGGAACGTTCACCCCGATGAGAAGCCCAATGCTTGCATCTATTGGTGTTAATTCCACATCTTTCAAGTAAGGCCATTTTCTTAAATCTTCCTGTTTAGGAATGTTTTCTCTGGTGACAGGAATGGACTTTTGGGTGTACACATCTGGCAAGCTCAAATATGCATTTTCTTTTAAAGCAGCTACTTCCAAACCAGAGACTTTATAGCTACTCACGGGTCTTTCCTGTCCCATTGTCTTCAGCAATATTTCCACTTTCTTTCCACTTGCATTTAGCTCCATCATCAATGACTCTGTGCAGAACGTTGCAGAGCTGCCTGGATCCAAAAACGCATAGGTCTCTACAACTTTGGTTCCTTTGTGCAATTTCACCTTCACTGGGACGACAGACAATGCACATTCTTTTGATCCGGCCCCAGTATGGCTCTCTGCGTTCAAGGAAACAAGAGCACTTGACATTGATGCTTCTTTAGTCACCGTTTTCGTCTGAGGTGGTCTAGAGATGTCTTGGGATTCAATGTGCAGGACTGTTGGGTGATTCTTATGGCAAGTCTGGCATGACATACGTTTTGGACAGTTCTTACTTAAATGCCCTTTTCTTAAGCAGCCAAAGCATAGACCATTTGTCTTGATGAACTCAATCTTTTCCTTATTGAGTTTTTGCTTGTAGGAGTCACACATCTCCAATGAATGATCTTTCTTACAGAACACGCATTGGGTTTGAAAAACATTTCCACATGCAAAACTTAACTGGCCATGGTTCAATTTCAGTTTGCTATTGGCCTGTTCGGACATTGGCGCAACTGAGGTAGCAAAGCTACTGCTTTTAGGTTTGTATGCTGGCTTTGTTGCTTTTAAAGCTACCCTTTCTTTTGGGTTCTGAATCTCAGCAAAGACAGGATCTAAAGCGGCCCTCACTTGCTTTTCAAGGAACTCCAATAGCTCTTTGAATCTAGCTCTGCGATTGCGCTTTTCTCTTATGTTGCAGAGAGTCATTCGCCATTTTTCTCTGAATCTGAAAGGCAGTTTTGACACAAGAATCCTCATGTTGGTTGAATTTTCCAGCTCTTCAATAAAACCGGCGTCATCCAATGTGTTAAAACAGCTTCTCAAGAAGAATGTGTAAGACCGCAAAGCTGAAGCATCATCTGGCTTTATAACTGACCAATTCAGAGCCTTATCCATGTAAGCAGAAGTTATTTTAACTCTATTTCCAAAATTCCATTCAAGCTGCCCTTTTGCTTCTTCATAAGCGGTCTCTGTATCCATGTGCGTTGATAATCATTAACAAGAAATCAGTTAACATTACTCTAAACACTTCTTATCTCTCTGCCTTTTCTTCTTGATCTCTCTCTCTCTCTCTCTCTCTCTCTCTCTCTCACACACAGAAATTTGCACACACAACACATAACACTCACATTCACATGTAAAGGGTTACTGTTAATTCATGAGTAAAAATAAATTCTCTCTCATCCCATCAGTGCACATATTGTTTGTTCACACAACCGTATTCAATAGATAACTACAGTACTATTTGATTGTTATGGAAATTAAGATGAAGTATTTCTCGTACTTCTTTTTACAGCCTGAGGAACTGCAGCATTGGAGAGGAAGGTTTCACAGCTCTTGCATCAGCACTGAGATCAAACCCCTCACACATGAGAGACCTGCGGCTGACGGAGAATAAAGCAACAGACTCAGGAGTGAAGCATCTTTCTTCTCTTCTGGAGGATCCCAACTGTAAAATGGAGACATTAGCGTGAGCATTAAAAGACCAAATACTGAGTTTATATCAATGATTTTGACAGTGAATTGTAAAAATTCACACAGACACCCGTTGATATTCACTCACAAGAAATCGGTTAACATTACTCTAAACACTTCTTATCTCTTTTTCTTCTTCATTGCTCTCTCTCTCTCTCTCTCTCTCTCTCTCTATCTCTCTCTCTCACACACACACAGGCATTTACACACGCATAACACATAACACTCATTCACATGTAAAGGGTTACTGTTAATTCATGAGAAAAAATATGTTATCTGTCATCCCATCAGTGTACATATTGTTTGTCCACACAACCTTATTCAATAGATAACTAGATGTACCACAAAGCAATACACAATATGACCGCCGCTCAGTCCTGCACATTCTCTCCGCAAATATCAATCACGCTTTTGTTTCCATCGCCTACTCTATCCCCTACTGCAACTTTTATGTATGTAAATGAGTGTGTGCATGTGTGCACTTGCTTTTGTGTACCAGTTCTTCTCTGTCTGAGTGTGTGTGTGTGTGTCTGCTTGTGTGTGTGTTTTATGTGTCTCTATGTGTATATGTTCACTGTGTTGTCTGCCGTCACTGTCACTCCAATATCAGATCACACACACACACACATGCACTCACACACAGACACACAAATGAAAATGTTTTCTGCCTACCTCAAAAGGGTCTGATAGGCCTCAGACTCAGAAGTGTTGAAGAAATGTAAAATGTAAACACTTCCTATCCTGCCCTCTCTCCATCACATCCATGCCCACACATTATTATTTGATATTTTAAATGACAGTAATATATGATAGCGGTGGTCTAAAGTCGTATTGTATTACCTAGACTTGCCTTGCCACACACACACCTACTCTTGGCCCTTTAAATGGCTGTGCAGGGTTAATCACCTCTTTTCACTTACTTTTTCACTGTATATACTTTTCTATAAGTCACACACACAGAGACAAAGACACACACATACACACACACACACAAACTTCTTACCTTTCTGCTGTTTCCTCTCTCTCTTTTTCTCTCTCTCTCTCTCTCTAACACACAAACACACACAACTCTCATTCGCATGTAATGGGTTACAGTTAAGTCACGAGTAAAAATAAATTCTCACTCATCCACATTCTAGTGTACAAATTATTTGTCCACACAAACGTATTCAATAGATTGGATTACAGTCCTATTTGATTCTTATGGAAATTAAGATGAAGTATTTCTCCTATTTCTCTTCACAGCCTGGACAACTGCAACATTGGAGAGGAAGGCTTCACAGCTCTTGCATCAGCACTGAGATCAAACCCCTCACACATGAGACAGCTGTGGCTGAGAGGGAGTAAAGCAGGAGACTCAGGAGTGAAGCATCTTTCTTGTCTGCTGGAGGATCCCAACTCTAAACTGGAGGAACTAAAGTGAGCATCACAAGACCAAATACTGGGTTGCTATCAGTGAAATTGACCGTGAAGTTTAAAACACAAAACACCCTTGTTTTTACTTGATCACATGAAATTGGTTGAAACACTTTTTTTATCTATCTACTTTTTCTTCTTGACAACACTCACTCACTCACTCACTCACTCACACTCAAACCCTCTCACACACACACCACTAAATGATGTTTTCTAAACAAAGTTCGGGAGGAGCCCTTAGGGATGATTGACACCCATTAACTCACCCCGCCTCCCGCTCCAAGCCAAGGGTATTTAGGCCTCCTTTTCTCTTATGCCACACGAGTAGCTGCTCACACACACACACACACACACACACACACACACACACACGCACATGCACCACAGACAATAGCATTTAATAGGTTATTGCAAAGTTAAAAATTGACCAAATGGCCCCGGCCGTGGCGCGACTGGCTGGGGCGCCTGCACCGCGCGCCGGCGACCCGGGTTCGGTTCCCGCCCCGTGGTCCTTTCCGGATCCCACCCCGGTTCTCTCTCCCTCTCGCTTCCTGTCATACTCTCTACTGTCCTATCCAATTACAGGCATAAAAAGCCCAAAAAAATAATCTTAAAAAAAAAAAAATTGACCAAATGTCTCATACTATAGATATTTCTACATTGGCATCCATTTCTCCGGCTAAAACATTTCACTCTCACACACACATTTTGAACTGCTGAATCTCAGGCTTACACATTTCACTCTCACACATATAGTTTCATGTGTTACATGTCCATGAGGATGAGAACACATGAGGTGTTAACTGCTTCCCTCTTTGGTCTGTGTGTCCTTCAGCTGATCTGACAAAGTGTTTCCTTCTTTGGTCTCTGTGTGTCCTCAAGCTGATCTAATGAAGTGTTTCCCTCTTTCTCCTACAGCCTGTATAACTGCAGTATAACAGATAAAGGTTTAAGAATTTTAGCATCAGCACTGAGATCAAGCCCATCAGCCCTCAGATATCTCGATCTGAGGCAGAATCAGCCTGGACCCTCAGCACAGCAGCTGCTCTCTGAACTGAAGAAACATCCAAACTGTAAACATATACAAATAGATGGAGGTGAATGAGTCCATCCCATTGTATTGAAACATGTGTTCACAATGTGCATAAAGCAGTGTGATGTTGAAGACAATACTGTATAGGGCAGGTCTCCACTGTGCCTGTCTTTACTCAATGGGAGGTATTTTTTTCTGTTTTCCAGTCCTGTCATCCTTTAATTATCTTTCCCTCTCAGTTGTGTACAGGTTTCATCACATTACTATTTGAAGTAATATGTTTTAAAGTAACATGTAAATACACAGACATTCTAAACAGTGCTTTATGACAAAAAAAAAGAAAAAAATACATTTGTATCAGTAAATATTTGTAATGAAATTAATTTTGAACAGAGATTGTTATAATATAGGCCTACTGTAAATAAAAACTGAAATTAAAAGGACACTGTGTAAAATGTTCAGTTGTTTGCTAACAAAATCAACATGTCCCATTCATAAATATGCCCTCATTCATGTAATTACCCACCACTACCAGTTCAAAGCATACCTATTGTCTTAGAAGTTGTCATTTACATATACACCATATTGCCTAAAGTATTGGGTCACCTGTCTTGACCCCGATATGAACTTCAGTCACATCCTATTCTTAATTCAGAGGGCTTAATATGACATTGTTCCACCCTTTGTAGCTTTACAGCTTGAACTCTTCTAAGGTTTTCCAGAAGGTTTAGGAGTGTGTTTACGGGCATTTTTGACCATTCTTTCTGAAGCGCATTTGTGAAGTGATACACTGATGTTTGACGAGGAGACTGGCTCTCAGTCTCCGCTTTAATTCATCCCAGAGTTGTTCTGTTTGGTTGAGGTCAGGACTCTGTGCAGGCCAGTCAAGTTCATCCACACCAAACTCTGTCTGCCATGTCTTTGTGGACCTTGCTTTGTGCACTGGTGCACAGTCATGTTGGAACAGGAAGAGGCCATCCCCAAACTGTTCCAACAAAGTTGGGAGCATGGAGTTGTCCAAAATCTCTTGGTAAATGCTGAAGCATTCAGAGTTCATTCCACTGGAACTAAGACGCCAAGCCCAGCTCGGAGATGGCCACTTCCTGTTCCAACATGACTGTGCTCCAGTGTTTGGTGTGGATGAACTTGACTGGCCTGCACAGAGTCCTGACCTCAACACAACAGAACGCCTCTGAGGTGAATTAGAGTGCAGACTGAGTCTCCTCGTCCAACATCAGTGTGTGACCTCACAAATGCACATTTGACACTCATAAAGCCTTCTCAGAGGAGTTGAAGCTGTTATAGCTACAGAGATTGGACCGATGTCATATTAAACCCTATGGATTAAGAACCGGATTTGACTGAAGTTCATATGGGGTCAAGGCAGGTGACCCAATACTTTTGGCAATATAGTGTATAGCTTGGGTTGAATCTCCATCTACATGCACCATTCTAAAATAACAGTGGCCAGCTAAGGAACATATGCAAAATACAGCTCCATCTTTGGGGTCTGCATGCAAAGAAAAACAGCAGCTTGGATTTATCTGCTGAATTCCCCTACGTTCAGCAATGTGAGTTATGAACCTGATGCGTGGCAGTCATAATAAGGCGGTGTGAATTGACGTTTTGTGTGTGATGCCCCCCTCGATACAAAATGACCAATCGTATTGGTGTATTTGGCTTCAGGGGGAAATTACATAACATTCAAGTGTTGGGTGTGTCAAGTGATACAGGCCTCCATTTGCATAGAACCCGGCACAGATACCAGGCAACTTCCCCCCAATAGCTCCACTTCCATTAACTACAGTAATGAAATCAACATGCAAGATCCAGCCAAACCAGCTCCCAAGAAGAGCTCAAGAAAGCCATAACAAAGACGGCAGGAAAGGGACGAAAGAAGCGCAGAAAATCCAGGAAGGAGAGCTATGCCATCTACGTGTACAAGGTCGTGAAGCATGTTCACCCCGACACACTTGGACCAGTTCTATTGGGCCGGGACGCCCTCTTCTTGGGGGCCTTTGCTGGGGCCGCAGCCTAGGTTTTACGCACAGATTGTGTTTTGTGCACACACTACTCCAGACCTGAGAGAATCAATGACTGCTGGTAGTCGAATGCTGACCTTAAAATAAACATGAGAACCATTTAGGTCCAGTAGACTGTTAGCTCTCCCAGGGCCAGATTCACAAAGCTTTCTGAAGTGGTGCTTTCGTCTTAAGAACAAATTTAAGGAGATTTAATATTCATGAATAAAGTCTGTATGTGGCAAATAGATCTCTTGTGTTTTTTCTACCCTCATACAACAAATATAAAGTACCCTGACGATACAATATTCACTACTGTGGAAGATACACTGTCTCATAACAAATACACGCCTCCATATACAGTATATTGAGACAGAAAAATAGAATGTGCTTTTCTTCTTTTGATAAAGAGGACACCTCAAAGTGACCCCAATATTTGCACAATATCATACTAGCCTGATCACAACATTGTCTTCATATCAGCAGCTCTTGCCTCATTGCACACACAGCTTCTCTGACGCCTAACATTACCATATGAGTAGTAGTTTCAGTTTCAATTTCAATTTAATTTCACTTAAAGAGCGCCACAACATTACACATGTTTCATGGTGCTTTACAGAGTGTTGAACATTCAAAGAGAGCCCATGAATAACAGGGGCAAGCAAAAACTCCCTAGAATTGGAGATACATACAGTATAGCAAGAAACCTCGGACAGATCCATGACTCAAGGGCCCAACCCATCTGCCTAGGGTCACTTACAGTAGAGCAAAGTCATTTGTTGTATCAGAAAGTTCAAATAGTCCAGGGAATAAATTGTCCATTACGGTAGTAATTTTGGAAAGTAATGGGTCGCTAGGATGCGTGGGCCAGGAATCCGGGCAGGGAACCACAGCAGGCGATGGTAGGGCAGTCATAGGGATGGCGATGGCGATGGTAGGGCAATCATAGGGATGGGACTTCAGGTGTGATTAGGGCCAGGCACAAAGATGGCTGATGACTGGTAATGGTTTACCTCACAGGTGAGGTAAAGGGGAAAGGGAAGAGAAATAAAGTGGGTTAGTATTACATCATTAAGTCATGATGGTTGGTATTAATAAGCATATCAAGCAAAGGAAAAAGATGGCTTTCAAAGAGGGGAACCAGGCAGAGCTGAGGCAAGTGCAGGGGGAACTCAAAGTCAGGCTGAAAGAGGCCACGGAGGATTACAGGAAGAAGGTGGAACAGAAGCTGCAGGAGAACAACATGAAGGAGGTCTGGGATGGAATGAAGACCATCACTGGCCTGAGGAAAAGCAGCAGCTCTGTGTTGGGAGATCTGGACAGGGCGAACCAGTTGAACCAGTTTTACAGCAGGTTTGATTGCCCTGCTCCAGCTTCAATGGAAGTGGCCTGTCCCACCACATCACCCCCGGACGCTGCTCAAATTCAATTCAATTCATTCAAATTCAATTCAAAAAACTTTATTCATCCCCAAGGGGCAATTAAGAAGCACACTGAGCAGTCCAGATCACAATAAACAGCCAACACTCACACACACACTCACACACACACACACACACACACACACACACACACACACACACACACACACACACACACACACACACACACACACACACACACACACACACACACACACACACACACAATAAATAAATAATAAATAATGCAACTTTAAAGTGCAGTGCATTCATGTCCTTCAGGCCAATCAAGTCCAGTCCAACCCTCCACACAGCTCATACTTAGGAGGTGAGTGGTAGGTGGAGGGTGATGGGTGGTTGGGTGGGGCTGGGTTGAAGTGACTGGATGGGGATGGGCTGGGGGCATGGGGTGGGACTGGGATTGGGTGCGGCTCCACACACTTCTTGAGTCAGCGATGGCTGCGAGTTGAGCAGGAGGACAGCCCTGGGCACAAAGATTGCCCTCCTTCTCTGAGTCCTGCAGCCCGGGCATCGGAGATGACGCCCAGAGGGGAGCCACTCAAATGTGGAGAACAGGTGAGATGGGTCCTGAAGGATCCTGCTGGCTCTTCTCAAGGTCTGTTGCTCACAGAGGGTGGAGAGAGGTCTTAGAGGAAGACCAATGATTCTGGAGCAGAGCTTGACAACACCAGGCAGCCGGTTCCTATTTTGGAGTGAGATGGAATGAAGCCAGCATGTGAAGGAGAAGGTGATGATGCTCTCTATGAAGGAATAATAGAATGTTGTGAGGATGTTTTTGCTCACACTGAAGGAGTTCAGCTTCCTCAGGAGGTATTGACGTTTCTGGCATTTTTTCATAATCTCATCTGTGTTGTGGTCAAACTTCAACTGGTGGTCAAACACTGTACCCAGGTACTTGTACCTCTCCACTACTTCCACTGGTTCGACGTGAATGATGGAGACTTCAGTCTCAGCCAGCTCCCTCTGTCTTTTAGAGAAGGTCACTACCATCTCTTGGGTTTTGGTCACATTAAGCTCCAGACATGATCTGTCACACCAATCCACAAAGTCACTTAAAGACGACCTGTGGTGCTGGGAGGAGCCAGACAGGAGGGACAGGAGGACCGTGTCGTCGGCAAACTTAACAAGATGGCAGTTGTGATGGGTAGATCGGCATTCATCAGTGTAGAGAATGAACAGAAGAGGGGAGAGAACGCAGCCCTGTGGTGAACCAGTTGAAGTGTAGATGGGATCAGAAAAAATGTTGTTAACCAGCACTCTCTGTGGCCTGTTAGTTAGAAAATTCAGGATCCAAAGAATGAGACTGTTATCAAGATGATAGCGGGTGGTGAGTCTTTCAGCTAGAATATGTGGCTGCAGGGTGTTAAATGCAGAGGAAAAGTCAGCAAACAGCAACCTGGCTGTTGTGTTCGGGGCTTCAAGATGCTTGTGTATGGTGTCCATGATAAAAGCTTTTGCGTCGTCCACCCCTCTCCTCGCCCGATATGCAAACTGGAGCGGATCCAGCTCAGAGTCCACTACTGTAACAATGTGATTTTTAACGACCCTCTCCAAGGCCTTCATTACAAGGGACGTCAGGGCGACAGGCCTGAGATCGTTCGGCATCTTTACAGTGCTTTTTTTGGGGAGGGGGATGACAGTGGAGTGCTTCCACAGCTGGGGAACTGTGCAGCTGGCAATAGAGCTCTGGAAGAGGAGCTGGAACACTCCCCCTAGCTGGTTAGCGCAGTACTTCAGAGTTCGGCCACAGATCTTATCGGGTCCAGGTGCAGTGTTGACTTTGGTCCTCTTCAGGACTCTCACCACCTCTTCAGTACTAATATTCAGAGCAGAGCCACCAGTTTCCAGTGAAGTGATGGTCGTTTCCAGCTGGGTGCTGTTGTCAGTCTCAAACCTAGTGAAAAACAGATTGAGATCGTTGGGCAGTGACGCTGGACTGCTGCCGTCAACATGGATGGCCTTTTGGGAGGAGGAGGTTGTATTCACAGCTGCCATGTTTTTAAGGCCTTGCCAGGCTGCGCGCAGGTTCCCACTCTTGAACTTTTGCTCAACTTTGTCCCTGTACCTCAGCTTAGCCATTTTTATGGCTCGCTTCACCTCTTTGTTGATCTCCTTTTTCTCTCCGTCAGAACCAGTGAAGAATATTCTCTTTTTCCTATTGAGAAGGGCTTTGAGTTCTTTTGTCACCCATGGTTTATTGTTAGGAAAAATTGTGATTCTTTTGGTGGGAATTATGTTGTCCACACAAAAGGAAATATATGATGTTACAGTGTCCACCTGCTCATTGATGTTACTAGAGGGTGCTATTAAATTGGTCCAATCAGTGGCTTCGAAGCATCCTTGTAGCCTCTCAATGCTGTCGCTTGTCCATTGCTTGATATCCTTAATAACCTTATCTGCTCTCCTCACAACAGGTAAGTATGATGGTGCAAGCAAGCTCTGGCTAGCTTAACGGCCCAATTCACACCCCTCCCCAATTCACACACCCCCCCCTCTCACTTTCAGTGCAGCACGTCTCCTCCTCCTCTCCCCCCCAGGGTGACCAAGACCATGGTATTGTACATTCATGCACATCTTATCTATAGTATTTTACTGCTCCTTTAGTCATGTTGATTTGTTGATTTGCTTTGTATTTTCCTGTTTACATTGTATTGTATGTTGTGTGTGGTGTCTTAAGCTGCTGGGACCTTGAATTTCCCCTTGGGGATCAATAAAGTATCTATCTATCTATCTATCTATCTATCTATCTACTGTATCTATCAACGGTGATATACAGTGTCCTCCAAAAGTATTGGAACACATTCTTAAAGTTAAATATAAAATCATCTTTTGGAAATTGATCTTAATGCCTTAAATGAAAAAAAAAGGGAAATATTCAACCTTTAAGGACATCAATTTTCTTTGTGAATGAATAATGTATTGTAAATAAATAAATGTTTTCCTTAAAATACATGGGTCATAAGTATTGGAACGCCCGTGTTAAATTCCCATAGAGGATTTTTATTTTTATTTTTAAAGGCCAGTTATTTCATGTATCCAGGACACTATGCACCCTGATAAAGTCCCCTTGGCTTAGACAGACAACACTGGACTTCACTGACGGGCAACAGTTGCAAGGATATCTACGTGGCATCGGGTTATTTTTCCCCTACAAAGTTGCATGTGCCGGTATGTGGCTACTATTTTGCTCTTGCGGTGTCACCAAGGTCTTCCTGGTGGAACCTGCCATCCATGGAGATGGATGCATTGTGCATCTGCATGTAATTTTGTACATTTTTCAAATCTGGGATTCATTTTTTCAAATTGTGTGAAATAAATTGACCTCTCTCTTGCTCAGACACACACAAACACACAAACACACACACACACACACACACACACACACACACACACATACACACACACACACACACACACACACACACACACACACACACACACACACACACACACACACACACACACAGTGTAGTAAGGTTGTACAATAAGACCCTAACACTAAGCCCAAGAAGCTCCAAACATGGTCAGCGTCTGTACTGGACTGTAGGTCAGTTGGAGAACAGCGTCTGCACTGGACTGTAGGTCAGTTTGGAGATCAGCATCTTCACCTTGGGGCAGCCGTGGTGTACTGGTTAGGACTTTGGACTTGTAACCGAAGGGTTGCCGGTTCGATCCCCGACCAGTCCACCACGGCTGAAGTGCCCTTGAGCAAGGCACCTTACCCCTCACTGCTCCCTGCGCGCCGCTGGTTGGGCAGGCAGCTCACTGCTCTGGGTTAGTGTGTGATTCACCTCACTGTGTGTGTGTGTGCTGTGTGTGTTCACTAATTCGGTTAAATTGGGTTAAATGCAGGGAAACGAATTTCCCTCACTGGATCAAAAAAGTATATATTCTATTCTATTCTATTCTATTCACTGGACTTGAAGAACAGCAACTGCTGAATGAGGAGATGAGAAGAGAATCAGCAGCAGTGTGTGTGTGTGTGTGTGTGGAAGAGGTTCATGAGAGCGAGAGAAAGTCTGAGTGGGAGGGGTTCATAAGAGAGTGAGTGAGTGATTGTGTGTGTGTGTGTGTTTGAGTGTGTGGAAGGGGTTCATGAGAGCGAGAGAAAGTCTGAGTGGGAGGGGTCCATAAGAGTGTGTTTGCGTGTGTGTGTGTGTGTGTGTGAGAGAGAATTTGTGTGTGTGTGTGTCTGAGTGGGAGGGGTTCATAAGAGAGTGCGTGTGGGAGGGGTTAATAAGAGAGTATGTGTGTGTGAGTGAGAGAGAGAGAGGGCATGCAGTGTAGTGAGGATGGGGGCATGTAGTGTAGTGAGGATGGGGGCATGTAGTGTAGTGAAGTGAGGATGGGGGCATGTAGTGTAGTGAGGATGGGGGCATGTAGTGTAGTGTAGTGAGGATGGGGGCATGTAGTGTAGTGAAGTGAGGATGGGGGCATGTAGTGTAGTGAGGATGGGGGCATGTAGTGTAGTGAGGATGGGGGCATGTAGTGTAGTGTAGTGAGGATGGGGGCATGTGGTGTAGTGAGGATGGGGGCATGTAGTGTAGTGTAGTGAGGATGGGGGCATGTAGTGTAGTGAAGTGAGGATGGGGGCATGTAGTGTAGTGTAGTGAGGATGGGGGCATGTGGTGTAGTGAGGATGGGGGCATGTAGTGTAGTGAGGATGGGGGCATGTAGTGTAGTGTAGTGAGGATGGGGGCATGTAGTGTAGTGAGGATGGGGGCATGTAGTGTAGTGAGGATGGGGGCATGTAGTGTAGTGTAGTGAGGATGGGGGCATGTAGTGTAGTGTAGTGAGGATGGGGGCATGTGGTGTAGTGAGGATGGGGGCATGTAGTGTAGTGTAGTGAGGATGGGGGCATGTAGTGTAGTGAGGATGGGGGCATGTAGTGTAGTGAGGATGGGGGCATGTAGTGTAGTGAAGTGAGGATGGGGGCATGTAGTGTAGTGTAGTGAGGATGGGGGCATGTAGTGTAGTGAGGATGGGGGCATGTAGTGTAGTGAAGTGAGGATGGGGGCATGTAGTGTAGTGTAGTGAGGATGGGGGCATGTGGTGTAGTGAGGATGGGGGCATGTAGTGTAGTGAGGATGGGGGCATGCAGTGTAGTGTAGTGAGGATGGGGGCATGTAGTGTAGTGAGGATGGGGGCATGTAGTGTAGTGTAGTGAGGATGGGGGCATGTAGTGTAGTGAAGTGAGGATGGGGGCATGTAGTGTAGTGTAGTGAGGATGGGGGCATGTAGTGTAGTGTAGTGAGGATGGGGGCATGTAGTGTAGTGAGGATGGGGGCATGTAGTGTAGTGAAGTGAGGATGGGGGCATGTAGTGTAGTGTAGTGAGGATGGGGGCATGTAGTGTAGTGTAGTGAGGATGGGGGCATGTAGTGTAGTGAAGTGAGGATGGGGGCATGTAGTGTAGTGTAGTGAGGATGGGGGCATGTGGTGTAGTGAGGATGGGGGCATGTAGTGTAGTGTAGTGAGGATGGGGGCATGTAGTGTAGTGTAGTGAGGATGGGGGCATGTAGTGTAGTGAGGATGGGGGCATGTAGTGTAGTGAAGTGAGGATGGGGGCATGTGGTGTAGTGTAGTGAGGATGGGGGCATGTGGTGTAGTGAGGATGGGGGCATGTAGTGTAGTGAGGATGGGGGCATGTAGTGTAGTGTAGTGAGGATGGGGGCATGTAGTGTAGTGAGGATGGGGGCATGTAGTGTAGTGAAGTGAGGATGGGGGCATGTAGTGTAGTGTAGTGAGGATGGGGGCATGTAGTGTAGTGTAGTGAGGATGGGGGCATTTGGTGTAGTGTAGTGAGGATGGGGGCATGTGGTGTAGTGAGGATGGGGGCATGTAGTGTAGTGTAGTGAGGATGGGGGCATGTAGTGTAGTGAGGATGGGGGCATGTAGTGTAGTGTAGTGTAGTGAGGATGGGGGCATGTGGTGTAGTGCTGCTGCTGCTGCTGACACCTGCACAGTAAGGAGACTGGAAACACATGTTGGCCCAGACTACACAGAACCACCAGTGTGTTAGACTTGTGTTTTATAAATGAGCTGCCCCTGGCTGACCTTACCTGGGACCGACGGGTTTATAAATATACCTGGACCAGACTACTGAATACAGAATTCATGACTTCATTGTTTAATGAAGTCATGAACACACACACACACACACAGACACACACACAGACACAGACACAGACACAGACACAGACACAGACACAGACACAGACACAGACAGACACAGACACAGACACAGACACAGACACACACACACACACACACACCTACTCCAATCCTACACCGTGAACTGTGTCTTTAAGGAAACAATCTCAACACTGACGGATGGCCTTAACTGCCCTGTGAAGTTATTGAAGCTGTAAAACCTTTTATAGCAGCTTCTTGCAGGAACAAAAAGGTCATTCTGAAACAGGTATCAGCCAGTATACAGGTGGAATATGTTTTCGGTGGTTCAAAAGGTATCAAGGTGAGTGGCTTTAATGATCTTTATTCTGAAATAAAACTTGACATGGTTTAAGGGTGGAAAATGAAAATAATGTTGCATAGCTGCTTGATTTCCTGCTTATCCAACGTCATTTGAACTTGCTAGAACAATGTTCCGAATGGGGAGGCTACACTGGCCACGTAACTGAAGTGTTCCGTTTGTGTAATGGCTGCTGCTACAACTAGCTTCCACTGTAGTCAATGGAGCTGAACTGGCTACACCAGATGTGGTAGCGGTGCATTTATTTATTTATTTTTTTAAAAGACCAGTATTCTAAAACTATTTGTACAAACAGGTGCTTCAGTTCATTTCACAGTGGACATGCTGTAGCCTGTGGCTTGAGACTCTAAGCAAGCTGTTTTAAATGTAACAGACTTCCATCACTTGTTGGCAGACCAAGCAAGATATCTCAGAAAGACAAAATATATCTAAGATTTCTCTTGTAATTATAGTGACCCTGATGGTGAAACTGGCTGTCATAACCAAATCAGTTCTGTCAAGGAAGTGACTCATACTCATGCTGTGCTGAGGCCAGTGTTAAGTGTCTTTGAGAGTTTATCCAGTAGCACCAGAGGAGAGAGGCTGACTCCAGATCAACATGCATCTCGTGTTATCTCTCTGGTATCAGCATATCCGCCATTGTGTTCTCTGTCTCTATGAGAGGAGTCAGGGAGGAGATTAGACAACAGCATGACCAAGACTGTAAATCAGTTACTAAACTGCAGTAGAACACTGGGTCTGGTGTCAGATTTCTAATCCTACTTCCTACCTGTATGCACTGTAGTTCTCCAATCTTACAGGGGTCTTTCTTAATATTAGCATGTATCAATAGACCAATATATTCACTTCTGGTGACTTAATAACATTCACTTAAAGTTGTGCTAAACTTCATGTCCAATGTTTTATGTGTATACATATGTTAATTCATTTGTGTTATTTGCTTCATAATGTACCTAGTGAGTATGTTACACTTCAGCCACTCCATAGGCCTACACCTCCTGTCAGTGTCTAATGACAGTACACATTTGAGAGAAATGGCAAGAATTAACCATCTGTGTGATGTTGTGTGTGATGCCAATGAAACACTCTTTCAGACCCGGGATGAATAAATAAACATTGGTGTTAGGGCCTAGCTACTATCTAAACTACTTCCAGACTCCGAACAGATACAGGAAATGACCGTCTTGTGAATCGCCTCGCTTTATCAACCGTCTCTGCTTGAATGCCGTGCTGAGCTTGATCTCCAACATCTATTTGCATGTGGAAACTCTTTTACATAGCTAGCAAAACTGTTATGAAGTACCTTTTTATTTTACTAATAACCAACTGAGAAAAAAATATTTTACAAAAATAACACCACACAGGCATTAATAAACACCTAATGGATCAGATTATGTCAAAAACTCAATTTCGACCAACAGTGGAGATAGAACCTTATAATTCTCAGCTCAGGAAAGCTAGATACCGCATTGTCCCTCGAGTTCTGTTAGGTGGCACATTAAAGTGAATGTGGCCTTCATATAGGCTTGCAGCCAATAATAGCCAATAACAGCCAATAATGTAATAATGGCCTATAACATAATGATTCCCATCCAATAATGTAGGTTGCGTGCACCAAAGGCTCGTTTGTTTCTGGTGGAGCCAGGTGTGTTTGAACCTGCCGCTGTTGTTAATGTATTACTATTTAGTGTCTACACAGATCCTGGTGGGCTACTGAATCAGCACAGCAGAACAAGATATTGAGTGTCGGGGTGAGGATGTAAGGAATCAAATATAACAGTCATGTTGGAACAGGAAGGGGCCATCCCCAAACTGTTCCTACAAAAGTTGGGAGCATGGAATTGTCAAAAATCTCTTTGTTAAAGGGACACTTCACCGATTAGCATTAAGCTTTGTATCTTTAGAAAACCAGTCATGTTTTTGAATGGTCGTGCATCATTCCCTCTGTTTGCCTTGAGATGGGAGAAATACGGATTTCAATGTTGGACTTCCTGCTTTCAATGATGTAAAAATCATCATTTTACATCATTGAAAGCAGGAAGTCCTATTCATGGGCTTCATTGAAATCCGTATTACTGGTTTTCTAAAGATACAAAGCTTAATGCTAATCGGTGAAGTGTCCCTTTAATGTTGTAGCATTCAGAGTTTGCTTCACTGGAACTAAGGGACCAAGCCCAGCTCGTGGGTGGCTCCTTCCGGTTCCAACATGGCTGTGCACCAGTGCACAAAGCAAGGTTGACAGAGTTTGGTGTGGATGAACTTGACTGGCCTGCAAAGAGTCCTGATCTCAACCCAATAGAACACCTTTGGGATGAGTGAGAGTGCAGACTGAGAGCGATTCTCCTCGTGCAACATCAGTGAGTGACACAAATGCGTTTCTGAAAAAATGGTAGAAAATTCCCATAAATTCAGTCTAAACCTTGTGAAAAGCCTTCCCAGAAGAGTTGAAGCTGTCATAGCTGCAAAGGGTGGACTGTCATGATATTAAACCCTATGGATTAAGAATGGGATGTGACTGAAGTTTCTTATGAGTCAGTCCAGGTACTAACCAGTCTGTCCCACACCTTCTTAACTTCAATAATTCTAAGACAGGGGATCCGTTGGCCTGCAGGCTGAAAATAGTCTCACAGTCGAACCCTAAAATGCTCACAGCTACTCTGTGCCACTACATACCAAGACTGCACTAGTCCTTTTCAGCATGTAACATTTTCTTGCAGCCATGGTCTAGTGAGACACAAGTTCCGGAAGTCAACAGGCTCAGGAGGCAGCAGGTCACAGTAGACCAGAGTCTGCAGTGCACAGATGTAAACATGGACAAAAACAATTCATCAACACAGACCAATGCAGGGTGAGTACAGAACACACACACACACACACACACACACACACGCATTCTCATTGATGCAGAAATCTGACTGCATTAATGTAAAAACATATCCACAAAACATATCCTCATCTGGGTCATACATTAAATGCATTGGTGGTCGGAAGAAACAGGTAAAAACGTTGTCACGAGTACCCAATGACTTAGGCTGATTGATTGCCAGCCTCCCCGTAAGGATGCAGTGGCTACAGTTCAACACCTTTTCCTGAACATGCACATTCTTCAGGCAAATTATTTGACATGTTTGACAAAAAGAAAGCCTAAAAGGAAACGTAGACTGCTCGAAACGTGTACGTACATTGCGTTCTTTTCAATGACGTTTGCATACCTTTTGTTGAGCACTTGGTCTAAAGATTGGTGGGATGTTCACATAAACTACCTACTGAGAGACACACATTCTGCATGTGAAGATGTTGTGGTTACATCATAAATCGTGAACACTTTCAGTCGATGATTTTGATTTGATTTCTTGTAGTTCTGTGTCATTTTCCATGGCTGTGGATATTGGGCTCATGTCAAGTGTGAATAAATGTAATCATCCCAATGCTTCTGTGCTGACTAGTTTCTTGTGTCTGTTTGTGTTTGTAGACCACAGACACACAGACCTCCATCTCCAGTGCCCAGCGGTGTGTCCATGAGTAGTGACTGGTCCAAGGGAGGTGGTCTGCCCAACCTCAGCACTGGACCAGTCCCACCTGATGCAGAGTGAGTCATCAGCCTTAAAGGGGAACTATGCAGGTTTTTAGCTTAATTTATCTTAACTGAACAGCTTCAGTCATTGGAATGGTTATATGTCTTTTTTCGGGTTGAATGGTGCCGTTTCGCTTCCACCCAGCGTCTGTGAGCCGAAAAAACTCCCTTGCAACTCTGGGCCAGCAGGCCGGTGCACTGACAAACAGAAACTCTCGCAGCCTTGCGATCATGCTCATGAAAAGGCAGACTGCCCAATTGAGGAGTGTTGTAAAACATACATGCTAAAGATGTAGGGGAAGCTCTGCAGAGAAACCTGCAAGTGTAAAACTAGAAAACAACGGGAATGAAAGAATGAAAGAAATCGCCAAACCTGCAAAGTTTCTCTTTTAAGGATTTATGAAAGTTATTCGTGTCAATGTACGCACATGCAGTTGTACACTCACAAAAGTGCACACACACACACACACACACACACACACACACACACACACACACACACACACACACACACACACACACACACACACACACACACACACACACGTTGTTCATGCAAATGTGATTAGGGCAGCAGGGATCAGAAATGAGTAGAACCCCGCTCAGTTAATCAGACAACAGCTGCAGTGAGCTGGGAGAGAGGAAGGAAAAACATCTTGGCTACTACTGGCCTATCCTCTCTAATTCTTTGGAATTGAACTCTGGGCATTTGGAAACAGCTGAGGGGGAACAGCACTTACAGTAAAACTGTGAGTTTCGGTCGGTGTGAGCGAGCGGACTTTGAGTTGAAAGTTCTTGACACCCTTTTGAATAATCTAAGCTGTGCCGATGACCAAACGGTCACCCTGGCTTCCTTTAGGGTACTGTTACAGACAGCAGAGCCATTTCGGTCCAGTGGCAGCCTGTTTGGAGACTGCTTGTTTTATGTCTTTGGATAGGAAAGGTAGGAGTGAGGCAGGACGGTAGTTCTCAACTTGAGCAGCCGGATAGAGAGAGGTTTTCTTGAGTAAGGTGCTGTGTCCACCAAGTGCGTTTTTTGCGCCGACGGCGACCATTTTCAATATAAAGCCTATGTAGCTCAGCGTTCACAGCGCTGAGCGCCCTCGGCGGGAAAAAACTCTCGGCGCTGACCATTTTTTACCGCATTTTGTGTGCATATTTCGCGCTCGGTTTTGGGAGCGCGTATGTGGGCAGGGGTGTTCAGAGAGGTAATTGTAATAAGATTCCTCCTCAGGTGTGAGAGGTCCTGCTACAAAGACCTCTGAGGTATGCTATAGTGAGACTAGGGGGCACTGTCCCAGTTTTTGTTTTTCGTTTTGTATCAGTTTTGTTTGTTTGTCTTTTCGCATCACCTGCCGGCAGCTTACATAATAATAAAGAAAATTCCTCTTTGGACTTCTGCATCTGTCCATCATTCAGTCTGACCAATCCACCCGCTCGGGCACGCATCGTTACAATGACATAACAAGTTTGTTTTTGGAGCACTTTCGGTTGCACTCTGTGCATACAAAAATGCGCTATATAAATAAAAGTTACCTTACTTATTAATGACACTCCTGCTATAGTTGAGTGAAGAAGTATAATCTTTTAAAATATAAACTAAAACTAGCCAGGGGAACTAGTGGTGTAAAACCGGTGGTCTGATCCACCCATTTTATAAACGTGTAGTTGCGGCAGAATGCTCGATAGCATACTGTACGTGTAGCTCCCCTCAATGCAGGATAAAGAGAAAGGTGAGAAAAAAAAAACTCCCAAGCTTTTCCCAAAAGATTCCCATTTCTGTCTCGTTAACAACAGCACTAGCTGCTATAAATTCAAATCGGATTTTGTCTTATAGATAATCCTGTTTTTTTTATGTTGACCATTATAGCCTTGTTGACTGGTATTGGTCTGTCAGCAAATATTACATTTACAGATATATCTGATTTCAGTCAGAACAAGCATGTTGGCCAAGATAAAATCAACATCAAATTAATGTTTGCCAGGGGTATGAATAATGTTGTTCCTAACTGTATGTCTTCAATGTATCTCACTCTGTGTTGCAGATTTGCTGAATGTAAACTCCCTGATGACAAATCCCTTGGAGATATTGCTTCGGTTCTACAGTCACCAAACTCCCTGATAGAGCTGGACCTGAGTACCAATGACCTGGGAGATTCTGGAGTTCAGCTTCTCTCTAAAAGTTTATCCAGTCCCCACTGCAAACTGCAGAAATTAAGGTTGGTTGCAGAAATTAGGGTTGGTTTTAGTTTGATTGTATTGCAATGTGCCACATTGTCACAGAGAGACGTTGAAGTAGAATCCAGACTACAGAGTGAGCATTCAAAATGAACGTAACCAGTTTATGACATTTAAAGTATACCGAGGAGTATAACTGGCAGGAATAATATGAATTACCAGTGGATATATGAACAAAATAAGCACATTAGTTTTGTGAGTGAGGTGGTGGTAGCATAGTGGTTTAGGAGCTGGGCTAGCATGCAGTAGCCTGAAAAGATATTCAATCACAGTTTATGTTGTGCCCTTGAGCAAGGCACTTACCCCGAGGTGGTCTGGGTACACACACACACACACACACACACACACACACACACACACACACACACACACACACGTAACATTCATACACATGTTAAGGTTTACTGTTAAGTCATTAGTTATTTAATGTCTCTCATCTGCATCCTCTTGTCCTCACAGCCGTAATCTATAGATAAGTACTACTGATTGTTATGTATTAAAATGAAGTATTTCTCCTACTTGTCTTCACAGTCTGGATAATTGCTGCATTGGAAAGGAAGGCTTCACATCTCTTGCATCAGCACTGAGATCAAACCCCTCACACATCAGAGAGCTGTGGCTGCGGGGGAGTAAAGCAGGAGACTCAGGAATGAAGCATCTTTCTTCTCTTCTGGAGGATCCCAACTGTAAACTGGAGAAACTAGGGTGAGCATCAAAAGACCAAATACTGAGTTGCTATCAGTGAGTTTTTAGTGAATTCTGAAACTTTACACAAACACACAACTTTTTATTCAATTACATGAAATCGGTTAACATTACTTTAAACACTTCTTATCTCTCTGCCTTTTCTTCTTGATCTCTCTCTTTCTCTTTTTCTCTCTCTCTTTTTCACACTCACACTCTCTCTCTCTCTCTCCCTCACACACACACACATTCTAGGGTTGCACGATATTGAATTTTAGCCGATATGCCGATATTTACAAGCTCATTTTGGCCGATTGCCAATGCCGATACCGATATATACACCTCTGTTTTTTAATTGTTGAAAAGTCTCTCCGGTACTGTAATTAATCTGTTATTATGATAGGGTACTTGCTGTAGATATGGGACATTAAAAACTGGTAGCCTATCATTTTAGAAATAGACTGAATGTGTCAGCCACACGGCTGGGTAACTTTGCCACCAATGTACCCCGTACTCACTCCTTACTCCCCCAAGTCCAGGTGCCCAGAACACAGAAGCAATACAAGTCAAATAAGTATAAAAATACAATATTGTCAATACAAGTCAATAAGTTAATATCAGCATTAAAACAATATTCTAAAATGTTTCACTCTATAAGCCCCCGTCACAGTTCCCAATGGCTGCTGCTGTATGGAGCAACAGAAATCCAGGAGGGCAGTCTGCAATGGGGAATCCCGATGCGTGACGTGTAGACCACGCCCCCTCGTGACGATGGGGAATCCCCGGTGACGTCGGGCGTTTCAAACCGGAACCGGCAAACCCAAGGCACCTCGGGCAGCAAACAACAATAATTAGAGCCTAGCAACTTTAGTGAGACACGGCAGTCATGGACTGGATACAACCAGGATGAAGATCGGACTTTCCTGTTGTTGGAGATAGAGCGTGGATTTTAGGCAACGTCGGATCTTCACAGCTCCCGTGATGTTCGTGGCTTGCGTTCGTGGCCGGCGTTCGTGGCTTGCGTCCGTGGCTTGCGTTCGTGGTTTGCGTTTGTGGTTTGCGTTCGTGGTCGGCGTTCGTGGCTTGCGTTCGTGGTCGACGTTCGTGGCCTGGTCAACTCCAGTCTCGTCCCAGCTGCCAGGCCTGCATCCGTCCTGTTGTCTCCGCCCGAATCTCCTGTAAGTCTGTATTCCTCCCCCTTTATACACCTCCGTTCATCCCTGATAGGCTAGGCAATAATTGTTCGTAATTGGTTCATGGCAAAGTGGCAAACGAGTCATTTGTGCACACCAATGGAAGTCCGTGTTAGGAATAGTACTAGTCACATGTCACTAGGCAGACACAGCAATCAGTGATTCAATTAGGAAACACAACAAAAGTACACAGCAATATAAACCAAATCACACACACAGTGAATCACAGCAATCCAAATACTATACTATTCCTTATACAGTCCCAACTGGCTGACAAAATCCCCCCCACCTTGAGCATAGTCGTCCCGACTATCATGGACCAAAACGATCAGGTTTATTACCTTGTGTGGGGCGTGTGGAGCGGTGCAGGGGTGGCGAATCAGTACTACCTCGAGGAGCAGCATTAACCTGGGGACTGGACGGCCCAGGATCGGCGTTGGCTTGCGAGTCTTGAAGAGGGCCATCAATCCTGGCAGGAGGGTCATCCGGTACTGCTAAGGGCTCCTGGTCTCTCGTAGATCCAGGCCTTCGGGCATAAAAGGTCAGGGGCCAAGACGTCCTCTTCTGGCTTGTCTCAGTACCTACCAGTGCAGGCCGTAGGGAGGAAGCTGGAGAGTTCTTCACCTCCCCCACCGTCCGGCCCGCTGCGGTGGGGGGTTCTGAAAAACCGCCGATGGGCTTTGCCGTTTCGGACAATGGCGTTGGAAATGACCAGACTCACCACAATCCAGACAGATGGGTCGGCCCTGGGAGTCCCACTGGTATCGCGCCATCCGGCCAGGCTCTTCTCGGGTTGAGGATGGTATGGCTGGGTTTGGTGGCGGTGCCCTGGGGCTGTCGACAGGCCTGGTAGTGGAGGCTGTAGGCCCATGCATCTGCTCCAGCAACTGGGCACCCAAAGCTCTCACCTGGTCGCTCAGTTCCTTCTGCAGCTCACAGCGCAGTTGTTCCTTCCAGTCTTCCATCTGCTGTCGAGACGGCTCCTCACCCTGGTCAAGTCTGGCTGATGCACGGGTGCGGGCGGCTCGTACTGCGTTCACCTGGCCTTCTTCCTCCGGCCCAGGTTCAAGTTCTTCTTCTAAGGCACGGGCCTCTGCGATCACGTCTTGAAAACCCTGCCCAGGCCGCCGACGCAGGTGGCGCTGTAACTCTGTTCTCACAGGTCCGGTCTTCACCCCAAGTACGAACTGATCTAGGAGTACCTCATCTTCTCCTCCTGCTGCGTCTCGATCTAATCTTTTCCACTTGGCATAGCATTCCCTTAATCGAAGAATGAAACCACCCACCTTTTCATCCATATGCTGACGGCATTTGAAGAAGGATGCTCTGGCTTGGGACACGTTGACTGTCTCCCCATAGAGGTCCTTCAGGGCAGCTAGGATGAGGTCACCAGTTCTCCGGCGTTCAACATCCAGCAGGGCCACCTCTTGCCGAGCCTCCCCCTCCAATGCACTGAACACAAAGTCAGCTTGCTGTTCTCCTGACAGTGGTTGCGCACGCAACATAGCCTGCACCTGGGCGCACCATTCCCCAAATCGCCGCCGCTCCCTATTAAATTTTGGGAGCCAGGGTGCGCTATAAAACCAGGGCATAATTAAGGGTGAAGCAGGAGGTACATTACATCTAGCACCAGGGCCGTCTTCTGTGTCACTGGGCATCCTGCCGACTACGCCAGAAAAGGGGCGGAGTGTCAGCCACCAATGTACCCCGTACTCACTCCTTACTCCCCCAAGTCCAGGTGCCCAGAACACAGAAGCAATACAAGTCAAATAAGTATAAAAATACAATATTGTTTATTTAAGTCAATAAGTTAATATCAGCATTAAAACAATATTCTAAAATGTTTCACTCTATAAGTCCCCGTCACAGTTCCCAATGGCTGCTGCTGTATGGAGCAACAGAAATCCAGGAGGGCAGTCTGCAATGGGGAATCCCGATGCGTGACGTGTAGACCACGCCCCCTCGTGACGATGGGGAATCCCCGGTGACGTCGGGCGTTTCAAACCAGAACCGGCAAACCCAAGGCACCTCGGGCAGCAAACAACAATAATTAGAGCCTAGCAACTTTAGTGAGACACGGCAGTCATGGACTGGATACAACCAGGATGAAGATCGGACTTTCCTGTTGTTGGAGATAGAGAGCGTGGATTTTAGGCAACGTCGGATCTTCACAGCTCCCGTGATGTTCGTGGCTTGCGTTCGTGGCCGGCGTTCGTGGCTTGCGTTCGTGGTTTGCGTTTGTGGTTTGCGTTCGTGGTCGGCGTTCGTGGCTTGCGTTCGTGGTCGACGTTCGTGGCCTGGTCAACTCCAGTCTCGTCCCAGCTGCCAGGCCTGCATCCGTCCTGTTGTCTCCGCCCGAATCTCCTGTAAGTCTGTATTCCTCCCCCTTTATACACCTCCGTTCATCCCTGATAGGCTAGGCCAGGGGTCGGCAACCTGCGGCTCTGGAGCCGCATGCGGCTCTTTAGCGCAACCCTGGTGGCTCCCTGAGCGTCTTCAAAAATGTATGAAAATGAATGGGGGGATTTTTGTTTGTTTGTTTTAATATGGTTTCTGTATCAGGACAAACATTCTTAACGTTTTCCAATGTTGTAAAAATGTGAATAATAAATATTAAAGTTCAACATTTCTGTCAACGAAGATTTGATAGCCTGCGACACACGTTTCAGGGCGGCGCCGTGCCATGCAGGTGGCTGTGGTTGTAAACAAACCGGCGGGTGTCAGCATGGCCATGGCATGGATCCCAAAGGGAAAAAGAGAAAGATAGCCGATGAGATCAGAGAATTTAAGGCAGAAATGACCGAATCATTTGCTTTCATTGCCATTGCGGAAGGATTGCCTGCATGTTTGCTTGCTTTGTAATGAGAAGTTGGCGAACAACAAAAAGAGAGACATTTAGAAAGACATTTTCAGGGAAGGCATGCTACATTTGCAGCCGACTACCCAGTTGGGACTGAGAGAAAAAGTGTGATTGCAGTAGCCTACTTCTGGAGAAATTTTGTTGCAACCTGAGAGATATTAAAACGTGGAAAGCAACGGTTCACGGACGGTGATTACACGAAGTTGAACTTAAAGCACCAGCGGAGTAGTCACGTGGTGTGTCATTCTCTCCGAGATGCGCTGTAGGGAAAAACATTTAATCATGAAAGCTCATTATGTAGCCTCGTTGTAGCCTACTTAGTCATTTTGATAGTAGGCTAATATAGATAATATACACTTACAGCCTGTGTTACCTTCATATAAGGCTTACATAAGGCTTTTCATTTTTTGCGGCTCCAGACAGATTTGTTTTTTGTTTTTTTGGTCCAAAATGGCTCTTTGAACATTTTGGGTTGCCGACCCCTGGGCTAGGCAATAATTGTTCGTAATTGGTTCATGGCAAAGAGGCAAACGAGTCATTTGTGCACACCAATGGAAGTCCGTGTTAGGAATAGTACTAGTCACATGTCACTAGGCAGACACAGCAATCAGTGATTCAATTAGGAAACACAACAAAAGTACACAGCAATATAAACCAAATCACACACACAGTTAATAAAATAAATTAATAAAAAAACATTTACTGAGGTGATTATGAATATCTTCTGTTGTTATCCAGTAAATCAGAAAATACTGCCAATTGGCTTAAAAAATGGATTTTCGCCCTATTTTTAGGCATAAAAGTCATACAACTCAGGCCAAGAACGCTATATCAACAAATCCCTCTGGAAATATCGCTTGGTGAATTCTGCTTCACAATGATAGGAAGAGCGGACATCGAAGGATCAAAAAGCGACGTCGCTATGAACGCTTGGCCGCCACATTATATGATGATACTTAGATTTATGTTGTTGTGTAAAAATAGCCTTCAGGATGGTGAGACTGCTGACATGAGATGTGATAATCAACAGTAAATGTATACCTGACTGCCACAGTTGATAAAAATCAAAAGATCCTAGGGTTAACTTTTGAAATTCCAAAGAAAATGCTTGGGGTAATTTTTGACCCCACCTATGCGGATCGGTGACACTGATACAAAACATGAAATTACTTTAAAAATATAACAATTAGACACAAATCCAAATGGCCTCATGTCAAAGACAACCTATTTGAGGAATACATGGAAGGTTAAATGAAAAAAATGTAAAATTAAGAAGATACTGCAAGAAAACAACCTCTGAGGTCATTTTTGACCCCACTTATGCATCTAAGGGTTAAGTCATTAGTTATTTAATGTCTCTCATCTGCATCCTCTTGTCCTCACAACCGTAATCTATAGATAAGTACTACTGATTGTTATGGATTAAAATGAAGTATTTCTCCTACTTGTCTTCACAGTCTGGATAATTGCTGCATTGGAAAGGAAGGCTTCACATCTCTTGCATCAGCACTGAGATCAAACCCCTCACATATAAGAAGCCTGTGGCTGAAGGGGAGTAAAGCAGGAGAATCAGGAGTGGAGCATCTTTCTTCTCTTCTGGAGGATCCCAACTGTAAACTGGAGAAACTAAAGTGAGTATCACAAGACCAAATAAATATCATTTAATTTGACAGTGCATTTTAAAACTTAACACAACAACACCCTTGTTTTTACTTGATCACAATAGATAATTAGGCTAGACATCACTTCAAACACTATTTATCTCTCTGCTTTTTCTTCTTGACATCATTCACTCACTCACTAACACACACGCACGCACACACGCACGCACGCACGCGCACACACACACACACACACACACACACACACACACACACACACACACACACACACACACACACATACATAACAAGACATGACACTCATTCACATGTTAAGGGTTAGTGTTACAGTAAGTCATGAGTAAAAATATTTTCTCTCTCATCCGCATCCCAGTGCACATATAATTTGTCCACACAACCGTATTCAATAGATAATGACAGTACTATTTGATTGTTATGGAAATGAAGATGAAGTATTTCTCCTACTTCTATTTACAGCCTGAAGAACTGCAACATTGGAGAGGAAGGATTCACAGCTCTTGCATCAGCACTGAGATCAAACCCCTCACACATGAGAGTGCTGGGGCTGACCGGGAGTGAAGCAGGAGACTCAGGAGTGAAGCATCTTTCTTCTTTTCTGGAGGATCCCAACTGTACACTGGAGAATCTAAAGTGAGTATCACAAGACCAAATACTGAGTTATATCATTGAATTTGACAATGAATTGAATTTGACAATGAATTTTAAAACTTAACACAAAAACACCCTTGTTTTTACTTGATCACTTGAAATCGGTTGACATTGCTTCAAACACTTTTTATCTGCTTTTTCTTCTTGACATCATTCACTCACTCACTCACACACGCGCGCGCACACACACACACACACACATAACAAGACATTACACTCATTCACATGTAAAGGGTTAGTGTTACAGTAAGTCATGAGTAAAAATATTTTCTCTCTCATCCGCATCCCAGTGCACATATAATTTGTCCACACAACTGTATTCAATAGATAATTACAGTACTATTTGATTGTTATAGAAATTACGATGAAGTATTTCTTCTACTTCTCTTTACAGCCTGGATAACTGCAGCATTGGTGAGGAAGGATTCACAGCTCTTGCTTCAGCACTGAGATCAAACCCCTCACACATGAGAGAGCTGTATCTGGAGGAGAGTGATGCAACAGACTCAGGAGTGAAGCATCTTTCTTCTTTTCTGGAGGATCCCAACTGTAAACTGGAGAAACTACGGTGAGTATCACTAGACCAAATACTGAGTTGCTGCAGTGAATTTCACAGTGGATTTTAAAACACACAAGGACATCCATTGATAATCATTCACAAGACATCGGTTAACATTACTCTAAACACTTATCTCTCTGCCTTTTCTTATCTCTCTCTCTCTCACTCACACACACACACACACACACACACACATAACAAGACATGACACTCATTCGCATGTAAAGGGTAAGTGTTACAGTAAGTCATGAGTAAAAATATTTTCTCTCTCATCCGCATCCCAGTGCACATATAATTTGTCCACACAACCGTATTCAATAGATAATGACAGTACTATTTGATTGTTATGGAAATGAAGATGAAGTATTTCTCCTACTTCTATTTACAGCCTGAAGAACTGCAACATTGGAGAGGAAGGATTCACAGCTCTTGCATCAGCACTGAGATCAAACCCCTCACACATGAGAGTGCTGGGGCTGACCGGGAGTGAAGCAGGAGACTCAGGAGTGAAGCATCTTTCTTCTTTTCTGGAGGATCCCAACTGTACACTGGAGAATCTAAAGTGAGTATCACAAGACCAAATACTGAGTTATATCATTGAATTTGACAGTGAATTTTAAAACTTAACACAAAAACACCCTTGTTTTTACTTGATCACTTGAAATCGGTTGACATTGCTTCAAACACTTTTTATCTGCTTTTTCTTCTTGACATCATTCACTCACTCACTCACACACGCGCGCGCACACACACACACACACACACATAACAAGACATTACACTCATTCACATGTAAAGGGTTAGTGTTACAGTAAGTCATGAGTAAAAATATTTTCTCTCTCATCCGCATCCCAGTGCACATATAATTTGTCCACACAACTGTATTCAATAGATAATTACAGTACTATTTGATTGTTATAGAAATTACGATGAAGTATTTCTTCTACTTCTCTTTACAGCCTGGATAACTGCAGCATTGGTGAGGAAGGATTCACAGCTCTTGCTTCAGCACTGAGATCAAACCCCTCACACATGAGAGAGCTGTATCTGGAGGAGAGTGATGCAACAGACTCAGGAGTGAAGCATCTTTCTTCTTTTCTGGAGGATCCCAACTGTAAACTGGAGAAACTACGGTGAGTATCACTAGACCAAATACTGAGTTGCTGCAGTGAATTTCACAGTGGATTTTAAAACACACAAGGACATCCATTGATAATCATTCACAAGACATCGGTTAACATTACTCTAAACACTTATCTCTCTGCCTTTTCTTATCTCTCTCTCTCTCACTCACACACACACACACACACACACATAACAAGACATGACATTCATTCGCATTTAAAGGGTTAGTGTTACAGTAAGTCATGAGTAAAAATATTTTCTCTCTCATCCGCATCCCAGTGCACATATAATTTGTCCACACAACCGTATTCAATAGATAATGACAGTACTATTTCATTGTTATGGAAATGAAGATGAAGTATTTCTCCTACTTCTATTTACAGCCTGAAGAACTGCAACATTGGAGAGGAAGGATTCACAGCTCTTGCATCAGCACTGAGATCAAACCCCTCACACATGAGAGAGCTGGGGCTGGAGGGGAGTAAAGCAACAGACTCAGGAGTGAAGCATCTTTCTTCTCTTCTGGAAGATCCCAACTGTAAACTGGAGGAACTAAAGTGAGTATCACAAGACCAAATACTGAGTTGCTATAAAGTGAATTCCACAGTGGATTTTAAAGGACACCCATTGATATTTATTTTACAAGAAATCAGTTAACATTACTCTAA
The DNA here is from genome assembly GCF_963854185.1 of Sardina pilchardus. Classification (NCBI taxonomy): domain Eukaryota; kingdom Metazoa; phylum Chordata; class Actinopteri; order Clupeiformes; family Clupeidae; genus Sardina; species Sardina pilchardus. Next base: position 12,885,307 of record NC_084994.1, on the reverse strand, counting down.
ACACTTCTTATCTCTCTACCTTTTCTTCTTCATCTCTCTCTCTCTCTCTCTCTCTCTCTCTCTCTCTCTCTCACACAGACATTTACATACAAAACACACATAACACTCATTCACATTTCAGGGATTACTTTTAAAACTGCAGTCGGCAAGATGATAATTAATATTAGCTTAAACGGACAGTATACTTTGACAGAACAACATAAATCAGCCGGTTTTACAAAAGAAAAATACACACACACTTACCTCCACCTAGAGCCTGTTATTTGTTTTGAAAAAATCCACCGCTTCCGTTTCTTCTGGTCCAATGAGCGCAGGGCTGTGTGAGATCTGACTGTCAATCACAGTTCGTACCCAATCACTAACGAGCACAAACTCGATAGGAGGGTGCTCGTGATGTTGGGGGAGGGGCATGAGAGTTGTAAACATTCAAAATGTTGGCCAAGTCCCCTCTCTCATCTGCATCCATGTGCACATATTATTTGCCTGCACAACCGTATTCAATAGATAATTGCAATACTATTTTATTGTTATGGAAATTAAGATGAAGTATTCATCCTACTTCTCTTTACAGCCTGAGGAACTGCAGCATTGGAGAGGAAGGCTTCACAGCTCTTGCATCAGCACTGAGATCAAACCCCAATGTATTCAACAGATAATGACAGTACTATTTGATTGTTATGGAAATTACGATGAAGGATTTCTTCTACTTGTCTTCACAGCCTTGATAACTGCAGCATTGGTGAGGAAGGATTCACAGCTCTTGCATCAGCACTGAGATCAAACCCCTCACACATGAGAGAGCTGTGGCTGACCGAGAGTAAAGCAACAGACTCAGGAGTGAAGCATCTTTCTTCTCTTCTGGAGGATCCCAACTGTAAACTGGAGGTACTAAAGTGAGTATCACAAGACCGAATGCTGAGTTACTATCAGTGAATTTGACAGTGAATTTTAAAACTACACAAAATCACTCATTCACATGAAATTGGTTAACATTACTTTAAACACGTCTTATCTCTTTGCCTTTTCTTCTTCATATATCTCACTCACTCTCTCTTTGTTTCTTTCACACACACACACACACACACACACACACACACACACACACACACACACACACACACACACACACACACACACACACACACACACACACACACACACACGACATAACACTCATTCGCATGTTAAGGGTTAGTGTTACAGTAAGTCATGAGTAAAAATATGTTCTCTCTCATCCGCATCCCAGTGCACATATAATTTGTCCACACAACTGTATTCGATAGATAATGACAGTACTATTTGATTGTTATGGAAATTACGATGAAGTATTTCTCCTACTTCTCTTTACAGCCTGAATAACTGCAGCATTGGAGAGGAAGGTTTCACAGCTCTTGCATCAGCACTGAAATCAAACCCCTCACACATGAGAGTGCTGGGGCTGACCGGGAGTGAAGCAGGAGACTCAGGAGTGAAGCATCTTTCTTCTTTTCTGGAGGATCCCAACCGTACACTGGAGAATCTAAAGTGAGTATCACAAGACCAAATACTGAGTTATATCATTGAATTTGACAGTGAATTTTAAAACTTAACACAAAAACACCCTTGTTTTTACTTGATCACTTGAAATCGGTTGACATTGCTTCAAACACTTTTTATCTGCTTTTTCTTCTTGACATCATTCACTCACTCACTCACACACACGCGCACGAATGCACGCACGCACACACGCGCGCGCACACATACACACACACACACACACACACACACACATAACAAGACATTACACTCATTCACATGTAAAGGGTTAGTGTTACAGTAAGTCATGAGTAAAAATATTTTCTCTCTCATCCGCATCCCAGTGCACATATAATTTGTCCACACAACTGTATTCAATAGATAATTACAGTACTATTTGATTGTTATGGAAATTACAATGAAGTATTTCTTCTACTTCTCTTTACAGCCTGGATAACTGCAGCATTGGTGAGGAAGGATTCACAGCTCTTGCTTCAGCACTGAGATCAAACCCCTCACACATGAGAGAGCTGTATCTGGAGGAGAGTGATGCAACAGACTCAGGAGTGAAGCATCTTTCTTCTTCTCTGGAGGATCCCAACTGTAAACTGGAGAAACTACGGTGAGTATCACTAGACCAAATACTGAGTTGCTGCAGTGAATTTCACAGTGGATTTTAAAACACACAAGGACATCCATTGATAATCATTCACAAGACATCGGTTAACATTACTCTAAACACTTATCTCTCTGCCTTTTCTTATCTCTCTCTCTCTCACTCACACACACACACACACACACACACATAACAAGACATGACATTCATTCGCATGTAAAGGGTTAGTGTTACAGTAAGTCATGAGTAAAAATATTTTCTCTCTCATCCGCATCCCAGTGCACATATAATTTGTCCACACAACTGTATTCAATAGATAATTACAGTACTATTTCATTGTTATGGAAATTAAGATGAAGTATTTCTCCTACTTCTATTTACAGCCTGAAGAACTGCAACATTGGAGAGGAAGGATTCACAGCTCTTGCATCAGCACTGAGATCAAACCCCTCACACATGAGAGAGCTGGGGCTGGAGGGGAGTAAAGCAACAGACTCAGGAGTGAAGCATCTTTCTTCTCTTCTGGAGGATCCCAACTGTAAACTGGAGGAACTAAAGTGAGTATCACAAGACCAAATACTGAGTTGCTATGAAGTGAATTCCACAGTGGATTTTAAAGGACACCCATTGATATTTATTTTACAAGAAATCAGTTAACATTACTCTAAACACTTCTTATCTCTCTACCTTTTCTTCTTCATCTCTCTCTCTCTCTCTCTCTCTCTCACACAGACATTTACACACAAAACACACATAACACTCATTCACATTTGAGGGATTACTTTTAACACTGCAGTCGGCAAGATGTTTTGGATAATTAATATTAGCTTAAACGGACAGTATACTCTGACAGAACAACATAAATCAGCCGGTTTTACAAAAGAAAAATACACACACACTTACCTCCACCTAGAGCCTGTTATTTGTTTTGAAAGAATCCACCGCTCCCGTTTCTTCTGGTCCAATGAGCGCAGGGCTGTGTGAGATCTGACTGTCAATCACAGTTTGTACCCAGTCACTAACGAGCACAAACTCGATAGGAGGGTGCTCGTGGTGTTGGGGGAGGGGCATGAGAGTTGTAAACATTCAAAATGTTGGCCAAGTCCCCTCTCTCATCTGCATCCATGTGCACATATTATTTGCCTGCACAACCGTATTCAATAGATAATTGCAATACTATTTTATTGTTATGGAAATTAAGATGAAGTATTCATCCTACTTCTCTTTACAGCCTGAGGAACTGCAGCATTGGAGAGGAAGGCTTCACAGCTCTTGCATCAGCACTGAGATCAAACCCCAATGTATTCAACAGATAATGAACGTACTATATGATTGTTATGGATATTACGATGAAGGATTTCTTCTACTTGTCTTCACAGCCTTGATAACTGCAGCATTGGTGAGGAAGGATTCACAGCTCTTGCATCAGCACTGAGATCAAACCCCTCACACATGAGAGAGCTGTGGCTGACCGAGAGTAAAGCAACAGACTCAGGAGTGAAGCATCTTTCTTCTCTTCTGGAGGATCCCAACTGTAAACTGGAGGTACTAAAGTGAGTATCACAAGACCGAATGCTGAGTTACTATCAGTGAATTTGACAGTGAATTTTAAAACTACACAAAATCACTCATTCACATGAAATTGGTTAACATTACTTTAAACACATCTTATCTCTTTGCCTTTTCTTCTTCATATATCTCACTCACTCTCTCTTTGTTTCTTTCACTCACACACACACACACACACACACACACACACACACACACACACACACACACACACACGACATAACACTCACTCGCATGTAAAGGGTTAGTGTTACAGTAAGTCATGAGTAAAAATATTTTCTCTCTCATCCGCATCCCAGTGCACATATAATTTGTCCACACAACTGTATTCGATAGATAATGACAGTACTATTTGATTGTTATGGAACTTACGATGAAGTATTTCTCCTACTTCTCTTTACAGCCTGGATAACTGCAGCATTGGAGAGGAAGGTTTCACAGCTCTTGCATCAGCACTGAGATCAAACCCCTCACACATGAGAGTGCTGGGGCTGACCGGGAGTGAAGCAGGAGACTCAGGAGTGAAGCATCTTTCTTCTTTTCTGGAGGATCCCAACTGTACACTGGAGAATCTAAAGTGAGTATCACAAGACCAAATACTGAGTTATATCATTGAATTTGACAGTGAATTTTAAAACTTAACACAAAAACACCCTTGTTTTTACTTGATCACTTGAAATCGGTTGACATTGCTTCAAACACTTTTTATCTGCTTTTTCTTCTTGACATCATTCACTCACTCACTCACACACACGCGCACGCACGCACGCACGCACACACGCGCGCGCACACACACACACACATAACAAGACATTACACTCATTCACATGTAAAGGGTTAGTGTTACAGTAAGTCATGAGTAAAAATATTTTCTCTCTCATCCGCATCCCAGTGCACATATAATTTGTCCACACAACTGTATTCAATAGATAATTACAGTACTATTTGATTGTTATGGAAATTACGATGAAGTATTTCTTCTACTTCTCTATACAGCCTGGATAACTGCAGCATTGGTGAGGAAGGATTCACAGCTCTTGCTTCAGCACTGAGATCAAACCCCTCACACATGAGAGAGCTGTATCTGGAGGAGAGTGATGCAACAGACTCAGGAGTGAAGCATCTTTCTTCTTTTCTGGAGGATCCCAACTGTAAACTGGAGAAACTACGGTGAGTATCACTAGACCAAATACTGAGTTGCTGCAGTGAATTTCACAGTGGATTTTAAAACACACAAGGACATCCATTGATAATCATTCACAAGACATCGGTTAACATTACTCTAAACACTTATCTCTCTGCCTTTTCTTATCTCTCTCTCTCTCTCACTCACACACACACACACACACACACACATAACAAGACATGACACTCATTCGCATGTAAAGGGTTAGTGTTACAGTAAGTCATGAGTAAAAATATTTTCTCTCTCATCCGCATCCCAGTGCACATATTTGTCCACACAACCGTATTCAATAGATAATTACAGTACTATTTGATTGTTATGGAAATTACGATGAAGTATTTCTCCTACTTCTATTTACAGCCTGAAGAACTGCAACATTGGAGAGGAAGGATTCACAGCTCTTGCATCAGCACTGAGATCAAACCCCTCACACATGAGAGAGCTGGGGCTGGAGGGGAGTAAAGCAACAGACTCAGGAGTGAAGCATCTTTCTTCTCTTCTGGAGGATCCCAACTGTAAACTGGAGGAACTAAAGTGAGTATCACAAGACCAAATACTGAGTTGCTATAAAGTGAATTCCACAGTGGATTTTAAAGGACACCCATTGATATTTATTTTACAAGAAATCAGTTAACATTACTCTAAACACTTCTTATCTCTCTACCTTTTCTTCTTCATCTCTCTCTCTCTCTCTCTCTCTCTCTCTCTCTCTCTCTCTCACACAGACATTTACATACAAAACACACATAACACTCATTCACATTTCAGGGATTACTTTTAAAACTGCAGTCGGCAAGATGATAATTAATATTAGCTTAAACGGACAGTATACTTTGACAGAACAACATAAATCAGCCGGTTTTACAAAAGAAAAATACACACACACTTACCTCCACCTAGAGCCTGTTATTTGTTTTGAAAAAATCCACCGCTTCCGTTTCTTCTGGTCCAATGAGCGCAGGGCTGTGTGAGATCTGACTGTCAATCACAGTTCGTACCCAATCACTAACGAGCACAAACTCGATAGGAGGGTGCTCGTGGTGTTGGGGGAGGGGCATGAGAGTTGTAAACATTCAAAATGTTGGCCAAGTCCCCTCTCTCATCTGCATCCATGTGCACATATTATTTGCCTGCACAACCGTATTCAATAGATAATTGCAATACTATTTTATTGTTATGGAAATTAAGATGAAGTATTCATCCTACTTCTCTTTACAGCCTGAGGAACTGCAGCATTGGAGAGGAAGGCTTTACAGCTCTTGCATCAGCACTGAGATCAAACCCCAATGTATTCAACAGATAATGACAGTACTATTTGATTGTTATGGAAATTACGATGAAGGATTTCTTCTACTTGTCTTCACAGCCTTGATAACTGCAGCATTGGTGAGGAAGGATTCACAGCTCTTGCATCAGCACTGAGATCAAACCCCTCACACATGAGAGAGCTGTGGCTGACCGAGAGTAAAGCAACAGACTCAGGAGTGAAGCATCTTTCTTCTCTTCTGGAGGATCCCAACTGTAAACTGGAGGTACTAAAGTGAGTATCACAAGACCGAATGCTGAGTTACTATCAGTGAATTTGACAGTGAATTTTAAAACTACACAAAATCACTCATTCACATGAAATTGGTTAACATTACTTTAAACACGTCTTATCTCTTTGCCTTTTCTTCTTCATATATCTCACTCACTCTCTCTTTGTTTCTTTCACACACACACACACACACACACACACACACACACACACACACACACACACACACACACACACACACACACACACACACAACATAACACTCATTCGCATGTTAAGGGTTAGTGTTACAGTAAGTCATGAGTAAAAATATGTTCTCTCTCATCCGCATCCCAGTGCACATATAATTTGTCCACACAACTGTATTCGATAGATAATGACAGTACTATTTGATTGTTATGGAAATTACGATGAAGTATTTCTCCTACTTCTCTTTACAGCCTGAATAACTGCAGCATTGGAGAGGAAGGTTTCACAGCTCTTGCATCAGCACTGAAATCAAACCCCTCACACATGAGAGTGCTGGGGCTGACCGGGAGTGAAGCAGGAGACTCAGGAGTGAAGCATCTTTCTTCTTTTCTGGAGGATCCCAACTGTACACTGGAGAATCTAAAGTGAGTATCACAAGACCAAATACTGAGTTATATCATTGAATTTGACAGTGAATTTTAAAACTTAACACAAAAACACCCTTGTTTTTACTTGATCACTTGAAATCGGTTGACATTGCTTCAAACACTTTTTATCTGCTTTTTCTTCTTGACATCATTCACTCACTCACTCACACACGCGCGCGCACACACACACACACACACATAACAAGACATTACACTCATTCACATGTAAAGGGTTAGTGTTACAGTAAGTCATGAGTAAAAATATTTTCTCTCTCATCCGCATCCCAGTGCACATATAATTTGTCCACACAACTGTATTCAATAGATAATTACAGTACTATTTGATTGTTATAGAAATTACGATGAAGTATTTCTTCTACTTCTCTTTACAGCCTGGATAACTGCAGCATTGGTGAGGAAGGATTCACAGCTCTTGCTTCAGCACTGAGATCAAACCCCTCACACATGAGAGAGCTGTATCTGGAGGAGAGTGATGCAACAGACTCAGGAGTGAAGCATCTTTCTTCTTTTCTGGAGGATCCCAACTGTAAACTGGAGAAACTACGGTGAGTATCACTAGACCAAATACTGAGTTGCTGCAGTGAATTTCACAGTGGATTTTAAAACACACAAGGACATCCATTGATAATCATTCACAAGACATCGGTTAACATTACTCTAAACACTTATCTCTCTGCCTTTTCTTATCTCTCTCTCTCTCACTCACACACACACACACACACACACACACATAACAAGACATGACACTCATTCGCATGTAAAGGGTAAGTGTTACAGTAAGTCATGAGTAAAAATATTTTCTCTCTCATCCGCATCCCAGTGCACATATAATTTGTCCACACAACCGTATTCAATAGATAATGACAGTACTATTTGATTGTTATGGAAATGAAGATGAAGTATTTCTCCTACTTCTATTTACAGCCTGAAGAACTGCAACATTGGAGAGGAAGGATTCACAGCTCTTGCATCAGCACTGAGATCAAACCCCTCACACATGAGAGTGCTGGGGCTGACCGGGAGTGAAGCAGGAGACTCAGGAGTGAAGCATCTTTCTTCTTTTCTGGAGGATCCCAACTGTACACTGGAGAATCTAAAGTGAGTATCACAAGACCAAATACTGAGTTATATCATTGAATTTGACAGTGAATTTTAAAACTTAACACAAAAACACCCTTGTTTTTACTTGATCACTTGAAATCGGTTGATATTGCTTCAAACACTTTTTATCTGCTTTTTCTTCTTGACATCATTCACTCACTCACTCACACACGCACGCACGCACGCACGCACACACGCGCGCGCGCACACACACACACACACACACACACACACATAACAAGACATTACACTCATTCACATATAAAGGGTTAGTGTTACAGTAAGTCATGAGTAAAAATATTTTCTCTCTCATCCGCATCCCAGTGCACATATAATTTGTCCACACAACTGTATTCAATAGATAATTACAGTACTATTTGATTGTTATGGAAATTACGATGAAGTATTTCTTCTACTTCTCTTTACAGCCTGGATAACTGCAGCATTGGTGAGGAAGGATTCACAGCTCTTGCTTCAGCACTGAGATCAAACCCCTCACACATGAGAGAGCTGTATCTGGAGGAGAGTGATGCAACAGACTCAGGAGTGAAGCATCTTTCTTCTTTTCTGGAGGATCCCAACTGTAAACTGGAGGAACTACGGTGAGTATCACTAGACCAAATACTGAGTTGCTGCAGTGAATTTCACAGTGGATTTTAAAACACACAAGGACATCCATTGATAATCATTCACAAGACATCGGTTAACATTACTCTAAACACTTATCTCTCTGCCTTTTCTTATCTCTCTCTCTCTCTCACTCACACACACACACACACACACACACACACATAACAAGACATGACACTCATTCGCATGTAAAGGGTTAGTGTTACAGTAAGTCATGAGTAAAAATATTTTCTCTCTCATCCGCATCCCAGTGCACATATAATTTGTCCACACAACCGTATTCAATAGATAATGACAGTACTATTTCATTGTTATGGAAATGAAGATGAAGTATTTCTCCTACTTCTATTTACAGCCTGAAGAACTGCAACATTGGAGAGGAAGGATTCACAGCTCTTGCATCAGCACTGAGATCAAACCCCTCACACATGAGAGAGCTGGGGCTGGAGGGGAGTAAAGCAACAGACTCAGGAGTGAAGCATCTTTCTTCTCTTCTGGAAGATCCCAACTGTAAACTGGAGGAACTAAAGTGAGTATCACAAGACCAAATACTGAGTTGCTATAAAGTGAATTCCACAGTGGATTTTAAAGGACACCCATTGATATTTATTTTACAAGAAATCAGTTAACATTACTCTAAACACTTCTTATCTCTCTACCTTTTCTTCTTCATCTCTCTCTCTCTCTCTCTCTCTCTCTCTCTCTCTCTCTCTCACACAGACATTTACATACAAAACACACATAACACTCATTCACATTTCAGGGATTACTTTTAAAACTGCAGTCGGCAAGATGATAATTAATATTAGCTTAAACGGACAGTATACTTTGACAGAACAACATAAATCAGCCGGTTTTACAAAAGAAAAATACACACACACTTACCTCCACCTAGAGCCTGTTATTTGTTTTGAAAAAATCCACCGCTTCCGTTTCTTCTGGTCCAATGAGCGCAGGGCTGTGTGAGATCTGACTGTCAATCACAGTTCGTACCCAATCACTAACGAGCACAAACTCGATAGGAGGGTGCTCGTGATGTTGGGGGAGGGGCATGAGAGTTGTAAACATTCAAAATGTTGGCCAAGTCCCCTCTCTCATCTGCATCCATGTGCACATATTATTTGCCTGCACAACCGTATTCAATAGATAATTGCAATACTATTTTATTGTTATGGAAATTAAGATGAAGTATTCATCCTACTTCTCTTTACAGCCTGAGGAACTGCAGCATTGGAGAGGAAGGCTTCACAGCTCTTGCATCAGCACTGAGATCAAACCCCAATGTATTCAACAGATAATGACAGTACTATTTGATTGTTATGGAAATTACGATGAAGGATTTCTTCTACTTGTCTTCACAGCCTTGATAACTGCAGCATTGGTGAGGAAGGATTCACAGCTCTTGCATCAGCACTGAGATCAAACCCCTCACACATGAGAGAGCTGTGGCTGACCGAGAGTAAAGCAACAGACTCAGGAGTGAAGCATCTTTCTTCTCTTCTGGAGGATCCCAACTGTAAACTGGAGGTACTAAAGTGAGTATCACAAGACCGAATGCTGAGTTACTATCAGTGAATTTGACAGTGAATTTTAAAACTACACAAAATCACTCATTCACATGAAATTGGTTAACATTACTTTAAACACGTCTTATCTCTTTGCCTTTTCTTCTTCATATATCTCACTCACTCTCTCTTTGTTTCTTTCACACACACACACACACACACACACACACACACACACACACACACACACACACACACACACACACACACACACACACACACACACACACACACACACACACACACACACACGACATAACACTCATTCGCATGTTAAGGGTTAGTGTTACAGTAAGTCATGAGTAAAAATATGTTCTCTCTCATCCGCATCCCAGTGCACATATAATTTGTCCACACAACTGTATTCGATAGATAATGACAGTACTATTTGATTGTTATGGAAATTACGATGAAGTATTTCTCCTACTTCTCTTTACAGCCTGAATAACTGCAGCATTGGAGAGGAAGGTTTCACAGCTCTTGCATCAGCACTGAAATCAAACCCCTCACACATGAGAGTGCTGGGGCTGACCGGGAGTGAAGCAGGAGACTCAGGAGTGAAGCATCTTTCTTCTTTTCTGGAGGATCCCAACCGTACACTGGAGAATCTAAAGTGAGTATCACAAGACCAAATACTGAGTTATATCATTGAATTTGACAGTGAATTTTAAAACTTAACACAAAAACACCCTTGTTTTTACTTGATCACTTGAAATCGGTTGACATTGCTTCAAACACTTTTTATCTGCTTTTTCTTCTTGACATCATTCACTCACTCACTCACACACACGCGCACGAATGCACGCACGCACACACGCGCGCGCACACATACACACACACACACACACACACACACACATAACAAGACATTACACTCATTCACATGTAAAGGGTTAGTGTTACAGTAAGTCATGAGTAAAAATATTTTCTCTCTCATCCGCATCCCAGTGCACATATAATTTGTCCACACAACTGTATTCAATAGATAATTACAGTACTATTTGATTGTTATGGAAATTACAATGAAGTATTTCTTCTACTTCTCTTTACAGCCTGGATAACTGCAGCATTGGTGAGGAAGGATTCACAGCTCTTGCTTCAGCACTGAGATCAAACCCCTCACACATGAGAGAGCTGTATCTGGAGGAGAGTGATGCAACAGACTCAGGAGTGAAGCATCTTTCTTCTTCTCTGGAGGATCCCAACTGTAAACTGGAGAAACTACGGTGAGTATCACTAGACCAAATACTGAGTTGCTGCAGTGAATTTCACAGTGGATTTTAAAACACACAAGGACATCCATTGATAATCATTCACAAGACATCGGTTAACATTACTCTAAACACTTATCTCTCTGCCTTTTCTTATCTCTCTCTCTCTCACTCACACACACACACACACACACACACATAACAAGACATGACATTCATTCGCATGTAAAGGGTTAGTGTTACAGTAAGTCATGAGTAAAAATATTTTCTCTCTCATCCGCATCCCAGTGCACATATAATTTGTCCACACAACTGTATTCAATAGATAATTACAGTACTATTTCATTGTTATGGAAATGAAGATGAAGTATTTCTCCTACTTCTATTTACAGCCTGAAGAACTGCAACATTGGAGAGGAAGGATTCACAGCTCTTGCATCAGCACTGAGATCAAACCCCTCACACATGAGAGAGCTGGGGCTGGAGGGGAGTAAAGCAACAGACTCAGGAGTGAAGCATCTTTCTTCTCTTCTGGAGGATCCCAACTGTAAACTGGAGGAACTAAAGTGAGTATCACAAGACCAAATACTGAGTTGCTATGAAGTGAATTCCACAGTGGATTTTAAAGGACACCCATTGATATTTATTTTACAAGAAATCAGTTAACATTACTCTAAACACTTCTTATCTCTCTACCTTTTCTTCTTCATCTCTCTCTCTCTCTCTCTCTCTCTCTCACACAGACATTTACACACAAAACACACATAACACTCATTCACATTTGAGGGATTACTTTTAACACTGCAGTCGGCAAGATGTTTTGGATAATTAATATTAGCTTAAACGGACAGTATACTCTGACAGAACAACATAAATCAGCCGGTTTTACAAAAGAAAAATACACACACACTTACCTCCACCTAGAGCCTGTTATTTGTTTTGAAAGAATCCACCGCTCCCGTTTCTTCTGGTCCAATGAGCGCAGGGCTGTGTGAGATCTGACTGTCAATCACAGTTTGTACCCAGTCACTAACGAGCACAAACTCGATAGGAGGGTGCTCGTGGTGTTGGGGGAGGGGCATGAGAGTTGTAAACATTCAAAATGTTGGCCAAGTCCCCTCTCTCATCTGCATCCATGTGCACATATTATTTGCCTGCACAACCGTATTCAATAGATAATTGCAATACTATTTTATTGTTATGGAAATTAAGATGAAGTATTCATCCTACTTCTCTTTACAGCCTGAGGAACTGCAGCATTGGAGAGGAAGGCTTCACAGCTCTTGCATCAGCACTGAGATCAAACCCCAATGTATTCAACAGATAATGAACGTACTATATGATTGTTATGGATATTACGATGAAGGATTTCTTCTACTTGTCTTCACAGCCTTGATAACTGCAGCATTGGTGAGGAAGGATTCACAGCTCTTGCATCAGCACTGAGATCAAACCCCTCACACATGAGAGAGCTGTGGCTGACCGAGAGTAAAGCAACAGACTCAGGAGTGAAGCATCTTTCTTCTCTTCTGGAGGATCCCAACTGTAAACTGGAGGTACTAAAGTGAGTATCACAAGACCGAATGCTGAGTTACTATCAGTGAATTTGACAGTGAATTTTAAAACTACACAAAATCACTCATTCACATGAAATTGGTTAACATTACTTTAAACACATCTTATCTCTTTGCCTTTTCTTCTTCATATATCTCACTCACTCTCTCTTTGTTTCTTTCACTCACACACACACACACACACACACACACACACACACACACACACACACACACACACACACGACATAACACTCACTCGCATGTAAAGGGTTAGTGTTACAGTAAGTCATGAGTAAAAATATTTTCTCTCTCATCCGCATCCCAGTGCACATATAATTTGTCCACACAACTGTATTCGATAGATAATGACAGTACTATTTGATTGTTATGGAACTTACGATGAAGTATTTCTCCTACTTCTCTTTACAGCCTGGATAACTGCAGCATTGGAGAGGAAGGTTTCACAGCTCTTGCATCAGCACTGAGATCAAACCCCTCACACATGAGAGTGCTGGGGCTGACCGGGAGTGAAGCAGGAGACTCAGGAGTGAAGCATCTTTCTTCTTTTCTGGAGGATCCCAACTGTACACTGGAGAATCTAAAGTGAGTATCACAAGACCAAATACTGAGTTATATCATTGAATTTGACAGTGAATTTTAAAACTTAACACAAAAACACCCTTGTTTTTACTTGATCACTTGAAATCGGTTGACATTGCTTCAAACACTTTTTATCTGCTTTTTCTTCTTGACATCATTCACTCACTCACTCACACACACGCGCACGCACGCACGCACGCACACACGCGCGCGCACACACACACACACATAACAAGACATTACACTCATTCACATGTAAAGGGTTAGTGTTACAGTAAGTCATGAGTAAAAATATTTTCTCTCTCATCCGCATCCCAGTGCACATATAATTTGTCCACACAACTGTATTCAATAGATAATTACAGTACTATTTGATTGTTATGGAAATTACGATGAAGTATTTCTTCTACTTCTCTATACAGCCTGGATAACTGCAGCATTGGTGAGGAAGGATTCACAGCTCTTGCTTCAGCACTGAGATCAAACCCCTCACACATGAGAGAGCTGTATCTGGAGGAGAGTGATGCAACAGACTCAGGAGTGAAGCATCTTTCTTCTTTTCTGGAGGATCCCAACTGTAAACTGGAGAAACTACGGTGAGTATCACTAGACCAAATACTGAGTTGCTGCAGTGAATTTCACAGTGGATTTTAAAACACACAAGGACATCCATTGATAATCATTCACAAGACATCGGTTAACATTACTCTAAACACTTATCTCTCTGCCTTTTCTTATCTCTCTCTCTCTCTCACTCACACACACACACACACACACACACATAACAAGACATGACACTCATTCGCATGTAAAGGGTTAGTGTTACAGTAAGTCATGAGTAAAAATATTTTCTCTCTCATCCGCATCCCAGTGCACATATTTGTCCACACAACCGTATTCAATAGATAATTACAGTACTATTTGATTGTTATGGAAATTACGATGAAGTATTTCTCCTACTTCTATTTACAGCCTGAAGAACTGCAACATTGGAGAGGAAGGATTCACAGCTCTTGCATCAGCACTGAGATCAAACCCCTCACACATGAGAGAGCTGGGGCTGGAGGGGAGTAAAGCAACAGACTCAGGAGTGAAGCATCTTTCTTCTCTTCTGGAGGATCCCAACTGTAAACTGGAGGAACTAAAGTGAGTATCACAAGACCAAATACTGAGTTGCTATGAAGTGAATTCCACAGTGGATTTTAAAGGACACCCATTGATATTTATTTTACAAGAAATCAGTTAACATTACTCTAAACACTTCTTATCTCTCTACCTTTTCTTCTTCATCTCTCTCTCTCTCTCTCTCTCTCTCTCTCTCTCTCTCACACAGACATTTACATACAAAACACACATAACACTCATTCACATTTCAGGGATTACTTTTAAAACTGCAGTCGGCAAGATGATAATTAATATTAGCTTAAACGGACAGTATACTTTGACAGAACAACATAAATCAGCCGGTTTTACAAAAGAAAAATACACACACACTTACCTCCACCTAGAGCCTGTTATTTGTTTTGAAAAAATCCACCGCTTCCGTTTCTTCTGGTCCAATGAGCGCAGGGCTGTGTGAGATCTGACTGTCAATCACAGTTCGTACCCAATCACTAACGAGCACAAACTCGATAGGAGGGTGCTCGTGGTGTTGGGGGAGGGGCATGAGAGTTGTAAACATTCAAAATGTTGGCCAAGTCCCCTCTCTCATCTGCATCCATGTGCACATATTATTTGCCTGCACAACCGTATTCAATAGATAATTGCAATACTATTTTATTGTTATGGAAATTAAGATGAAGTATTCATCCTACTTCTCTTTACAGCCTGAGGAACTGCAGCATTGGAGAGGAAGGCTTTACAGCTCTTGCATCAGCACTGAGATCAAACCCCAATGTATTCAACAGATAATGACAGTACTATTTGATTGTTATGGAAATTACGATGAAGGATTTCTTCTACTTGTCTTCACAGCCTTGATAACTGCAGCATTGGTGAGGAAGGATTCACAGCTCTTGCATCAGCACTGAGATCAAACCCCTCACACATGAGAGAGCTGTGGCTGACCGAGAGTAAAGCAACAGACTCAGGAGTGAAGCATCTTTCTTCTCTTCTGGAGGATCCCAACTGTAAACTGGAGGTACTAAAGTGAGTATCACAAGACCGAATGCTGAGTTACTATCAGTGAATTTGACAGTGAATTTTAAAACTACACAAAATCACTCATTCACATGAAATTGGTTAACATTACTTTAAACACGTCTTATCTCTTTGCCTTTTCTTCTTCATATATCTCACTCACTCTCTCTTTGTTTCTTTCACACACACACACACACACACACACACACACACACACACACACACACACACACACACACACACACACACAACATAACACTCATTCGCATGTTAAGGGTTAGTGTTACAGTAAGTCATGAGTAAAAATATGTTCTCTCTCATCCGCATCCCAGTGCACATATAATTTGTCCACACAACTGTATTCGATAGATAATGACAGTACTATTTGATTGTTATGGAAATTACGATGAAGTATTTCTCCTACTTCTCTTTACAGCCTGAATAACTGCAGCATTGGAGAGGAAGGTTTCACAGCTCTTGCATCAGCACTGAAATCAAACCCCTCACACATGAGAGTGCTGGGGCTGACCGGGAGTGAAGCAGGAGACTCAGGAGTGAAGCATCTTTCTTCTTTTCTGGAGGATCCCAACTGTACACTGGAGAATCTAAAGTGAGTATCACAAGACCAAATACTGAGTTATATCATTGAATTTGACAGTGAATTTTAAAACTTAACACAAAAACACCCTTGTTTTTACTTGATCACTTGAAATCGGTTGACATTGCTTCAAACACTTTTTATCTGCTTTTTCTTCTTGACATCATTCACTCACTCACTCACACACACGCGCACGAACGCACGCACGCACACACGCGCGCGCACACATACACACACACACACACACACACACATAACAAGACATTACACTCATTCACATGTAAAGGGTTAGTGTTACAGTAAGTCATGAGTAAAAATATTTTCTCTCTCATCCGCATCCCAGTGCACATATAATTTGTCCACACAACTGTATTCAATAGATAATTACAGTACTATTTGATTGTTATGGAAATTACAATGAAGTATTTCTTCTACTTCTCTTTACAGCCTGGATAACTGCAGCATTGGTGAGGAAGGATTCACAGCTCTTGCTTCAGCACTGAGATCAAACCCCTCACACATGAGAGAGCTGTATCTGGAGGAGAGTGATGCAACAGACTCAGGAGTGAAGCATCTTTCTTCTTTTCTGGAGGATCCCAACTGTAAACTGGAGAAACTACGGTGAGTATCACTAGACCAAATACTGAGTTGCTGCAGTGAATTTCACAGTGGATTTTAAAACACACAAGGACATCCATTGATAATCATTCACAAGACATCGGTTAACATTACTCTAAACACTTATCTCTCTGCCTTTTCTTATCTCTCTCTCTCTCACTCACACACACACACACACACACACATAACAAGACATGACATTCATTCGCATTTAAAGGGTTAGTGTTACAGTAAGTCATGAGTAAAAATATTTTCTCTCTCATCCGCATCCCAGTGCACATATAATTTGTCCACACAACTGTATTCAATAGATAATTACAGTACTATTTGATTGTTATGGAAATGAAGATGAAGTATTTCTCCTACTTCTATTTACAGCCTGAAGAACTGCAACATTGGAGAGGAAGGATTCACAGCTCTTGCATCAGCACTGACATCAAACCCCTCACACATGAGAGAGCTGGGGCTGGAGGGGAGTAAAGCAACAGACTCAGGAGTGAAGCATCTTTCTTCTCTTCTGGAGGATCCCAACTGTAAACTGGAGGAACTAAAGTGAGTATCACAAGACCAAATACTGAGTTGCTATAAAGTGAATTCCACAGTGGATTTTAAAGGACACCCATTGATATTTATTTTACAAGAAATCGGTTAACATTACTCTAAACACTTCTTATCTCTCTACCTTTTCTTCTTCATCTCTCTCTCTCTCTCTCTCTCTCTCTCTCTCTCTCTCTCACACACAGACATTTACACACAAAACACACATAACACTCATTCACATTTCAGGGATTACTTTTAAAACTGCAGTCGGCAAGATGTTTTGGATAATTAATATTAGCTTAAACGGACAGTATACTCTGACAGAACAACATAAATCAGCCGGTTTTACAAAAGAAAAATACACACACACTTACCTCGACCTAGAGCCTGTTATTTGTTTTGAAAAAATTCACCGCTTCCGTTTCTTCTGGTCCAATGAGCGCAGGGCTGTGTGAGATCTTACTGTCAATCACAGTTCGTACCCAGTCACTAACGAGCACAAACTCGATAGGAGGGTGCTCGTGGTGTTGGGGGAGGGGCATGAGAGTTGTAAACATTCAAAATGTTGGCCAAGTCCCCTCCCTCATCTGCATCCATGTGCACATATTATTTGCCTGCATAACCGTATTCAATAGATAATTGCAATACTATTTTATTGTTATGGAAATTAAGATGAAGTATTCATCCTACTTCTCTTTACAGCCTGAGGAACTGCAGCATTGGAGAGGAAGGCTTCACAGCTCTTGCATCAGCACTGAGATCAAACCCCAATGTATTCAACAGATAATGACAGTACTATTTGATTGTTATGGAAATTACGATGAAGGATTTCTTCTACTTGTCTTCACAGCCTTGATAACTGCAGCATTGGTGAGGAAGGATTCACAGCTCTTGCATCAGCACTGAGATCAAACCCCTCACACATGAGAGAGCTGTGGCTGACCGAGAGTAAAGCAACAGACTCAGGAGTGAAGCATCTTTCTTCTCTTCTGGAGGATCCCAACTGTAAACTGGAGGTACTAAAGTGAGTATCACAAGACCGAATGCTGAGTTACTATCAGTGAATTTGACAGTGAATTTTAAAACTACACAAAATCACTCGTTCACATGAAATTGGTTAACATTACTTTAAACACGTCTTATCTCTTTGCCTTTTCTTCTTCATATATCTCACTCACTCTCTCTGTTTCTTTCACTCACACACACACACACACACACACACACACACACACACACACACACACACACACACACACACACACACACGACATAACACTCATTCGCATGTAAAGGGTTAGTGTTACAGTAAGTCATGAGTAAAAATATTTTCTCTCTCATCCGCATCCCAGTGCACATATAATTTGTCCACACAACTGTATTCGATAGATAATGACAGTACTATTTGATTGTTATGGAAATTAAGATGAAGTATTTCTCCTACTTCTCTTTACAGCCTGGATAACTGCAGCATTGGAGAGGAAGGTTTCACAGCTCTTGCATCAGCACTGAGATCAAACCCCTCACACATGAGAGTGCTGGGGCTGACCGGGAGTGAAGCAGGAGACTCAGGAGTGAAGCATCTTTCTTCTTTTCTGGAGGATCCCAACTGTACACTGGAGAATCTAAAGTGAGTATCACAAGACCAAATACTGAGTTATATCATTGAATTTGACAGTGAATTTTAAAACTTAACACAAAAACACCCTTGTTTTTACTTGATCACTTGAAATCGGTTGACATTGCTTCAAACACTTTTTATCTGCTTTTTCTTCTTGACATCATTCACTCACTCACTCACACACACGCGCACGCACGCACGCACGCACACACGCGCGCGCACACACACACACACATAACAAGACATTACACTCATTCACATGTAAAGGGTTAGTGTTACAGTAAGTCATGAGTAAAAATATTTTCTCTCTCATCCGCATCCCAGTGCACATATAATTTGTCCACACAACTGTGTTCAATAGATAATTACAGTACTATTTGATTGTTATGGAAATTACGATGAAGTATTTCTTCTACTTCTCTATACAGCCTGGATAACTGCAGCATTGGTGAGGAAGGATTCACAGCTCTTGCTTCAGCACTGAGATCAAACCCCTCACACATGAGAGAGCTGTATCTGGAGGAGAGTGATGCAACAGACTCAGGAGTGAAGCATCTTTCTTCTTTTCTGGAGGATCCCAACTGTAAACTGGAGGAACTACGGTGAGTATCACTAGACCAAATACTGAGTTGCTGCAGTGAATTTCACAGTGGATTTTAAAACACACAAGGACATCCATTGATAATCATTCACAAGACATCGGTTAACATTACTCTAAACACTTATCTCTCTGCCTTTTCTTATCTCTCTCTCTCTCTCACTCACACACACACACACACACACATAACAAGACATGACACTCATTCACATGTAAAGGGTTAGTGTTACAGTAAGTCATGAGTAAAAATATTTTCTCTCTCATCCGCATCCCAGTGCACATATAATTTGTCCACACAACCGTATTCAATAGATAATTACAGTACTATTTGATTGTTATGGAAATTACGATGAAGTATTTCTCCTACTTCTATTTACAGCCTGAAGAACTGCAACATTGGAGAGGAAGGATTCACAGCTCTTGCATCAGCACTGAGATCAAACCCCTCACACATGAGAGAGCTGGGGCTGGAGGGGAGTAAAGCAACAGACTCAGGAGTGAAGCATCTTTCTTCTCTTCTGGAGGATCCCAACTGTAAACTGGAGGAACTAAAGTGAGTATCACAAGACCAAATACTGAGTTGCTATAAAGTGAATTCCACAGTGGATTTTAAAGGACACCCATTGATATTTATTTTACAAGAAATCGGTTAACATTACTCTAAACACTTCTTATCTCTCTACCTTTTCTTCTTCATCTCTCTCTCTCTCTCTCTCTCTCTCTCTCTCTCTCTCTCACACACAGACATTTACACACAAAACACACATAACACTCATTCACATTTCAGGGATTACTTTTAAAACTGCAGTCGGCAAGATGTTTTGGATAATTAATATTAGCTTAAACGGACAGTATACTCTGACAGAACAACATAAATCAGCCGGTTTTACAAAAGAAAAATACACACACACTTACCTCCACCTAGAGCCTGTTATTTGTTTTGAAAAAATCCACCGCTTCCGTTTCTTCTGGTCCAATGAGCGCAGGGCTGTGTGAGATCTGACTGTCAATCACAGTTCGTACCCAGTCACTAACGAGCACAAACTCGATAGGAGGGTGCTCGTGGTGTTGGGGGAGGGGCATGAGAGTTGTAAACATTCAAAATGTTGGCCAAGTCCCCTCTCTCATCTGCATCCATGTGCACATATTATTTGCCTGCACAACCGTATTCAATAGATAATTGTAATACTATTTTATTGTTATGGAAATTAAGATGAAGTATTCATCCTACTTCTCTTTACAGCCTGAGGAACTGCAGCATTGGAGAGGAAGGCTTCACAGCTCTTGCATCAGCACTGAGATCAAACCCCAATGTATTCAACAGATAATGACAGTACTATTTGATTGTTATGGAAATTACGATGAAGGATTTCTTCTACTTGTCTTCACAGCCTTGATAACTGCAGCATTGGTGAGGAAGGATTCACAGCTCTTGCATCAGCACTGAGATCAAACCCCTCACACATGAGAGAGCTGTGGCTGACCGAGAGTAAAGCAACAGACTCAGGAGTGAAGCATCTTTCTTCTCTTCTGGAGGATCCCAACTGTAAACTGGAGGTACTAAAGTGAGTATCACAAGACCGAATGCTGAGTTACTATCAGTGAATTTGACAGTGAATTTTAAAACTACACAAAATCACTCATTCACATGAAATTGGTTAACATTACTTTAAACACGTCTTATCTCTTTGCCTTTTCTTCTTCATATATCTCACTCACTCTCTCTTTGTTTCTTACACACACACACACACGCACACACACACACACACACACACACACACACACAACATAACACTCATTCGCATAGTGTTACAGTAAGTCATGAGTAAAAATATTTTCTCTCTCATCCGCATCCCAGTGCACATATAATTTGTCCACACAACTGTATTCGATAGATAATGACAGTACTATTTGATTGTTATGGAAATTACGATGACGTATTTCTCCTACTTCTCTTTACAGCCTGAATAACTGCAGCATTGGAGAGGAAGGATTCACAGCTCTTGCATCAGCACTGAGCTCAAACCCCTCACACATGAGACAGCTGGGGCTGAAGGGGAATAATGCAACAGACTCAGGAGTGAAGCATCTTTCTTCTCTTCTGGAGGATCCCAACTGTAAACTGGAGGAACTAAAGTGAGTATCACAAGACCAAATACTGAGTTGCTATAAAGTGAATTCCACAGTGGATTTTAAAGGACACCCATTGATATTTATTTTACAAGAAATCGGTTAACATTACTCTAAACACTTCTTATCTCTCTACCTTTTCTTCTTCATCTCTCTCTCTCTCTCTCTCTCTCACACACACAGACATTTACACACAAAACACACATAACACTCATTCACATTTCAGGGATTACTTTTAAAACTGCAGTCGGCAAGATGTTTTGGATAATTGATATTAGCTTAAACGGACAGTATACTCTGACAGAACAACATAAATCAGCCGGTTTTACAAAAGAAAAAAATACACACACACTTACCTCGACCTAGTCAAGTCAAGTCAAGTTTATTTATATAGCACATTTCATACACAGAGGTCATTCAATGTGCTTTACATAAACAAAAACCAAACAGTAATTATAGCAGATAAAAGCATAGATGGGCAAAGAGTAATAGTAATAATAATAATAACTAGAAATGCAATTCCAAGGAATTACCAGTGCATGAAAATGCAAAAAAATGTAGATATGGCTACTAAGGTGTAGCTAGGGTAAACATGGTGGTTGCATAGTTTAAAGAGAGTTGATAGTGTTAAGGTAGACATTTTAAAGCTTAAACATTCCTGTTCTAACTTAACTAATAATTTCTAACAGGTATTCTAAAATGTTAACTATGCTAACAATGCTAACCAGGTTGATAAGTTAACTTAGCTGATGATTTCTAGCAGTAATGCTAAAAAATGCTAACTATGCTAACATTGCTAACTATGTTAACTATGCTAACCACGTTGATTAGCTAACTTAGCTAATCATTTTAGCAGTTGTGCTAAAAATGCTAACTATGTTAACAATGCTAACAATGCTAACCAGATTGATGAGCTAACTTAGCTAATCATTTTTAGCAGTTATGCTAAAAATGCTAACTATGTTAACAATGCTAACTGTGCTAACCATGCTAACAATGCTAACTTGCTAGTGAGGACTTTTATTTTGAAACAGTAGTTGCTAGGGTATCCATGGTGCCCACTATCAAGAATAAAGAAGTTACTGAAGTATAATCATGTTGGTTGCTATGGAAACTGTCAAAAACGCTTAATTTTAATGGTTGCTATGTTGGTTGCTAGGTACATGGAGGATTCATTTAGTTGACTGGAGGCATAGTTGATGATAAATGACAGTTGGAATGGTTGAACAGTTAAATAGTTGAGTAGTTTCAGTGGTTAAATGATTTAATAGTGTATTATTGCAGTGAGGACTTTTATTTTGAAACAGTTGTGGACAGAGGAAACAGTTAACAGGATATGTAGTCTTCACAGAGAGATTGTATGCTTAAAGCCTGAGAGAGAGAGGGCTGCTGCAGGTGGGGCTGGCCACCTGGCATAAGATTCTAATTGCTCAACGACCCGATTGTGATGTCATAGAGGCCAATGTTAAGTCTATGGGGAAATTTTTAATAGTTTTTAATTTATAGTTCAAAAAGTATAAAAGTTACAAAGTTGAAAAGTCATAGCAACCCGATCCATTAGAATACCTACGTTACAAAGTTTGAATGAAGTTTCTAAGTTAAACGGTTGAAGAGAAATTGCGGTTAGAAAAAGCTGTCAGCGGAATAATAATAAAGAAAACTAGAAATGCAATTCCAAGGAATTACCAGTGCATGAAAATGCAAAAATAGATAGATAATGTAGATATGGTTACTAAGGTGTAGCTAGGGTAAACATGGTGGTTGCATAGTTTACAGAGAGTTGATAGTGTGAAGGTAGACAGTTTAAAGATGAAACATTCCAGCTCTAACTTAACTAATGATTTATATTCATGTTAAAATGTTGATTAGCTAACTTAGGTAATGATTTCTAGCAGCTACGCTAAAAATGCTAATTATGTTAGCAATGCTAACTTTATTAACAATGCTAACCAGGTTGATTAGCTAACTTAACCAATGATTTCTAGCAGTAATGCTAAAAATGCTAACTATGCTAACAATAATAAATTTGCTAATAATGCTAACCATGTTGATTAGCTAACTTAGTTGATGATTTTTTGCAGTTATGCTAAAAATGCTACCTATGCTAACAATGCTAACTATGCTAACCATGCTAACTAGCTAACTTGTTAGTGAGGACTTTTATTTTGAAACATTTGTTGCTAGGGTATCCATGGTGGCCACTATCAAGAAACAAGAAGTTACTGCAGTATAATCATGTTGGTTGCTATGGAAACGGTCATAAACACTTAATTTTAATGGTTGCTATGTTGGTTGCTAGGTACATGGAGGTTTCATGTAGTTGACTGGAGGCATAGTGGATGATAACTGACAGTTGGAATGGTTGAAGAGTTCAATAGTTGAGTAGTTTCAATGGTTAAATGATTTAATAGTGTATTATTGCATTGAGGACTTTTATTTTGAAACAGTTGTGGACAGAGGAAACAGTTTAACAGGATATGTGTAGTCTTCTGAGAGACTGTATGCTTAAAGCCAGAGAAACTGACAGTTGGTGCCCAGGTGGCCGGCCACCTGGCGTAAGATTCTAATTGCTGCCGTGATGTCATAATGAGCAATGTTAAGTCTATGGGGGAAATTGTAATAGTTTTTAACTCATAGTTTAAAAAGTATAAAAGTTACAAAGTTGAAAAATACAAAGCAGGCATGGCATAAGCAAGACCTACGCAACAACGTTTGAATGAAGTTTCTACGTTAAACGGTTGAAGCTGAATTGCGTGCGTTAGAAGAAGAATAATAACTAGAAATGCAATTCCAAGGAATTACCAGTGCATGAAAATGCAAAAATAGATAGATAATGTAGATATGGTTACTAAGATGTAGCTAGGGTAAATATGGTGGTTGCATAGTTTACAGAGAGTTGATAGTGTGAAGGTAGACAGTTTAAAGATGAAACGTTCCAGTTCTAACTTAACTAATGATTTCTATTCATGTTAAAATGTTGATTAGCTAACTTAGCTAATGATTTCTAGCAGTTACACTAAAAATGCTTATTATGCTAGCAATGCTAACCAGGTTGATTAGCTAACTTAACCGATGATTTCTGGCAGTAATGCTAAAAATGCTAACAATGCTAACCAGGTTGATTAGCTAACTTAGTTGATGATTTTTTTGCAGTTATGCTAAAAATGCTAACTATGCTAACAATGCTAACTATGCTAACCATGCTAACTAGCTAACTTGCTAGTGAGGACTTTTATTTTGAAACATTTGTTGCTTGGGTATCCATGGTGGCCACTATCAGGAAACAAGAAGTTACTGCAGTATAATCATGTTGGTTGCTATGGAAACGGTCATAAACACTTAATTTTAATGGTTGCTATGTTGGTTGCTAGGTACATGGAGGTTTCATGTAGTTGACTGGAGGCATAGTGGATGATAACTGACAGTTGGAATGGTTGAACAGTTCAATAGTTGAGTAGTTTCAATGGTTAAATGATTTAATAGTGTATTATTGCAGTGAGGACCTTTATTTTGAAACAGTTGTGGACAGAGGAAGTAGTGAAACAGGATCTGTAGTCTTAATGAGATTGTATGCTTAAAGCCTGAGACAGAAGGTGCCTCTCATAGCGTTTACGCGTCCTCTCTCGCTCCTCACTGATCTAGGCTACATAAAGAATGATGGAGCGGCAACAATGGGATAGTCTAGCCCTTCTTCTATCTTTCTTTATGTAGATCATTGAGGATCGAGGAGCGAGGGAGGACATATAAACGCTGCTTGAGAGGGACCCACAGTAAATACTTTAAAAGTTGTATGTAGATAGTCTAATTAATGTTGATAGATAGAATGTTTAATGGATGTTGATAGGCAGATTGTTTAATAGATATTGATTGACAGTTTAATGGGTGGATGAGTGAATGGTCTGAAGAAGATGAATGGATAGAAGGTTGGATGGAATGTGCCTTATATTCTTGTTAAGAGAGACACTGATACAGCTCTCTGAGAGTAGTTGACACAGGTGTAATCAATTTAACTGGCTAGTCTTAAGAGAGCCAGAATACTCTTAAAGCCCGAGACAGAGTAAATAATTTAAAAGTTGAATGTAGATAGTCTAATTAATGTTAATAGACAGAGAGTTTAATGGATGTTGATAGACAGATTGTTTAATAGATGTTGATAGACAGTTTAATGGGTGGATGAGTGAATGGTCTGAAGAAGATGAATGGATAGAAAGTTGGATGGAATGTGCCTTATATTCTTGTAGAATGGAGAGACACAGCTCTCTACTGAGAGTAGTGGAGGATACAGATACAGGTGTAATCAATTTAACTGGCTAGTCTTAAGAGAGCCAGCCTGAGACAGAGTAGAATGTTTAAAAGTTGAATGTAGAGCGTCTAATTGATGTTGATAGGCAGACTGTTTAGAATGGGTGGATGAGTGAATGGTTTGAAGAAGATGAATGGATATAAAGTTGGATGGAATTAGGAGGACTTATTTTGATACTGTTGTGCGCAGAGGATACAGGGGAACAGAATATGTAGTCTTCAGAGAGATTGTATGCACTTGTATGAGATTGTATGCTCTAGCCTGAGAGAAACTGACAGTTGGTGCCCAGGTGGCTGACCAGCTGGAGTAAGATTCTAATTGCTGCCGTGATGTCATAATGAGCAATGTTAAGTCTATGGGGGAAATTGTAATAGTTTTTAACTAATAGTTTAAAAAGTATAAAAGTTACAAAGTTGAAAAATACAAAGCCCACATCGTGTAAGTAAGACCTACGCGACAAAATTTGAATGGTGTTTCTACGTTAAGAGGTTGAAGCTGAATTGGCTGCGTTAGAAGAAGAATAATAACTAGAAATGCAATTCCAAGGAATTACCAGTGCATGAAATGCAAAAATAGATAGATAATGTAGATATGGTTACTAAGTTTACAGAGAGTTGATAGTGTGAAGGTAGACAGTTTAAAGCTGAAACATTCCCAGTTCTAACTTAACTAATGATTACTATTCATGTTAAAATGTTAACTATGGTAACTAGGGATGTCACGAGAACCGATACTTGCGATACCTCTCGATTCTAAAATGAAAAAACACCGGCGATGCCTATTTTTTTGAAGCACCGTAAGCACCGACGCCAGCATAAGCATCGGTGCTGCGACTCTTCCGGAACTGATGGGGGCAATAGGCTACAGTGTTTCCCACACATAGGCTAGACTACTTTGTGGCGATGCGCCACAGATTCAGCACCGGCCGCCACATATTGTTTCGTTACTTTTTTATTATTTATTTATCTATTTTTTAACGGTATTGAAAAACACGCAACATTCGTTAAGCTGAATTTCCTTTCCCTGCTCTCCCTCTCTGTCACTCACGCGTCTGTCTCTCATGCACACACATATGCACACACACTCAGCCCCTCCGTGCACATAGCGTCTGTCTCCATGAAAACCAACCAGATCATTCCTGGAAGCGTGGTCGTACTGATGCACCTGACGCTGCCCGGGTGGAAGCATAGTTCTTCCGCAACTTTTGTAGATTATACGTGCAACTTTACCAAACAGTAAAAGTAAAGTAAAGTTACCTTGTTCTCCTTGGCCCGCTCTCGTACGTGCTCAATGGACACCCGCCCACGACATGCACATTTAATCCAAATAAAACATTCACAATCGTGAACGCAATGACGCACAGAAGACGACTAGCTAAATTGCTGTTTAAAATCCGGTTAGCATCATTAGCTAGTCTATGCTGCAGACATTAAAACTCTTGCATTCAAGTTGACTGACCATCTCAATACCAATGTTTTTCAACTCCAAGACTTAAAAGGTTCTGTCCCAAGGAGAAAAAGTAGCTTACCTTGAAACTTAAACACATGTGGGGAAACTGAACACTCTGATAAGCTTACCCAGCTAACAATTTCTGGTTAGGAGAACGTTTTTAGAACGTTTTTTTCCTGGTTAGGAAAACGTTGCCTGAAAGTTGCGAAAGTTGCCACAAGGTTCCCCAGGAAAGTTTTCTTGACGAAAATACTACGTTTTTTTCTGGTTGTTTATTTTGGTTAGCAGAACGTTCTCCTACCCTTTAGGGAACTTTACTATATTTGGTTGCATTAACGTTCCCCTAACCTCCCAGCAACAAAGTGTAAAGGGGGAAAAAATATGTAGAATTATCGTGACATCCTTGCATGGCTCGCTGCACACTCGCCGTCTGCGACGACAGCCTGTCTGTAACCTGGGAGAGCGAACGTCCCTGATGGCTAAGGCAATGACTAGTATATGAATCTTCACTTACCCTTAGCTGCTTGCTGAACTGCGACGAATACGACCCGTTAACATGTCAAATTGTCAGCTAAGTATTTAAATGCGGTTAGGTCTAATACTTTCTTGTCTACGGTGTATTTTCCTATAATAAACGATTAGTCAGATCAAAACATAAGCAGAGCAGGCGCTAGCCTAACACACTGTTTCAACATTCAAAACTGGCTGTTTTTATTGCATCGTATGCCATTAAAAGTCCTCGGTTCAGAATTATGATGGATTTTGGTTTATTTTGTTTTAAATTGGGACTGGGAATTGTGGGATAGGCTGAGTGAACAGCACAGTAACATAGGCTATAACTTGGACTATATACGTGTTAATATAAAACAATTCTCCCCCGGGAACATTGTGCTGTTTAAGATGCAGTCTCAACGTTTGAGAAATAATTCATTGGAGTCCTCATCATCATATTTTCATAACAAATAAAGCTTTAAAAACATGAATGCATTTCAGGTGCCACTCTAATCGATTATGGATTAATCCAAAGCTATTCGTCAGATTAGTTAGCATGAAATCGTTGTGTGCCTGCCTGGGACTATGGCTAGCTAGCTCTTCCGGTTTACCCTGTAGGCTACAGTGTTTTTTAAAAGCCTGTTGGACTTAATGGAACAAGTGCATGGAGAACGATGTGAAGAATGTGATCGATACCATACAGCCAGCCTACGTGAGTAACTTTATCTCTGTGTTATCCAAATGTCTTAAAGTTAGCGAGGTTGAGTCTGCTAAAACACCAACAAGAACTCACGGAGATGAAAGTTTCTCAACCTAGCTTCTCGCGCTGGTCCCTTTAGCTGACGGGCTGGCTTTGGTCGGCCGAATATCAATCCAACAGAAGGGGGAAGAATAGAATAGGGCTATATGTCGATTTTGCAACAAATTATTCCGACTTTGCAGTGTGGCTGCTGGCCGTGTTCAATTGGAAACTCATAGAAACTCTGGGGCGATTTTCATCAATCAACCCCACGCACATAATCAGAGAATACCGATATGGTTATACAAATAAGATACCTAAAAACAACTAAGTAGCAACGTTGTGTGAAAAGAGAAATGCAACCAGAATATAACGTTTTTTTCTTTAGTTGTAATAACGTTCGGGAAACTTTGATAACCTGGAGCTAACGTTCTCTCCAGGGTATTAGAAGGTTACTGATAAACTAACCACAGGAGAACCAGCGGCTAACGTTATTTGCTTGCTGGGATTCAACCAGAATATAACGTTTTTTTCTTTAGTTGTAAAAACGTTAGGGGAACGTTATTTGTTTTGACAACCTGGAGATAACGTTCTCTAAACGTTATTAGTAGGTTGCTGAAAAACGAACCATAGGGGAACCAAAAGCTAACGTTAGTGAAAGTTAGCAGAACGTTAATTGTTTGCTGGGTAGCCTGCTACTTTGTTTACAAAATGTTGAGGCTTCAACCAGACAGCTGAATTTAAGAGGTGGAGTTGTAATATGAATAGTAGGCTATAATCTGCATAAAGTTTGCTGCTAATGAAGATCAGAAATTTCATAAAGAATGTATAAATAGTTACAGAATGTGTGTGTGTTTCAAATAAAGACTTTACATCTTGTAAAAAAAAATCATTCACATTATATGAAAGCAGAGCGATAAAAAGGCGATGCAAGTTGTTTTTATACAATCCATTAGAAAAGTGATTTAATTAATTATGTGTAAGCCTATGTGATATGCTCGCAATTGGATACTGTATTCTGTTATGCTCTGTATGTTATAGAAATTATATTTCAGTATTCTGCAAATATTTCAATAAAGAAATTCATTAAGTACATGGGATTTTAGAAAATCCTTTTTTTTAACGATAGTATCGAATTTGGCATCGAGAATCGTGTAATTTTACTGGTATTGGCACCGACTACTGATTTTTTGGTATCGTGACACCCCTAATGGTAACAATGATAACCAGTTTGATTGGTTAACTTAGCTACTGATTTCATGCAGTAATGGTAAAAATGTTAACTATGCTAACTATGCTCACAGTGCTAACCAGGTTGATTAGTTAACTTAGCTAATGATTTCTAGCAGTTATGCTAAAAATGCTAACTATGCTAGCAATGCTAACTATGGTAGCAATGCTAACTTAAACTAACAATGCTAACCAGGTTGATTAGCTAACTTAACCCATTTAATCCCAACGGTCACAATTGTGACCGATTTTTTTTTTTTGCTTCTGTGCCTTTACAGATGTCATTGTATGAAGTATCAATACATTTTCCCCAAAAATGGAAACCTGAAAGGGTCTCAGTTAAATATGTGAAGTGCCAAATGTGTAGTGTAATTTGTCACATGGTCAGAGCTGCTTATGTTTTGGTTGCACCCTGAACAGAAAATTTCCACCCACAAGCTCCCAAACTAAAGCTTAGAAAAGTATGTTTATGTAAAAATAGGGCAAAGAGTTTGGGTACACATAATCTTTAAGGTGTCTAGTATGGAGGGATGCAAATGAAATATGTGAACTTTGTTCAGCGTTCTCATAGCATGAGTGAACATGAAGACGGTCACAATTGTGACCGCTAGGCAACTACGGAGTCAGATTTTGGGGATTTTCTCTTTTTTTGACACATTTCTTTGTCCAATCATCTAATTTCCAATAAATTCCAAACAGAGATGATATGGGGACATTGTCCCAGGTCTGTTATTTACATTTAAATGTGTATCACAATACAATACTCAACATTGCCTCTGCAATTCTCTGCTATATTCTAAGTGTGCCGATTTTTACATAGAGAAGCCATTGTATCACACTATTCTACATAGCTATTGTAATAGCTAATTTTCTATGTTGTTCTTTTTCTTAATTTTACTTTCAGTAATGCCCTACACATATAAGATCTAACTGACTGTCCAGATTTTACAATCATACCTCAAAAACAGTAAATAATTGTCCCCATTGACTATATTCCTATATATTCCTATTGCATATGTCACAGGTGGTGGGGTTTGTAATCAACTCGCCAGTCAGCCTGTTGAAGGCAAATTGGCTGAATGTATGCAAAGACTTGCAATAGACATGAACAACCTTACCAGAAAATATATTCCCCACCCCTTTCCCAACAGCCCCCCAACCCACCCCCAACACACACACTTATGCACAGTAAAGGGCCTATGTCACAGGGGCCAGGCAGACAAACCATAAGCACAGCTTCATGTGATCAAAAATAATTGTCTCATCAATCTGTCCTGACACTATTGTATGTCCACGTTACAGACTGTGTCCTATTATGTATTTAGAACCTTACTTAATCCAGTAGTAAAATGAATTAAATTGAGCAATATAATGGATATCACACCGTTCTGACACTAGATTAGGCCAATAACTGAGGTCAGAGCAGGCTCCTATGCTCCTCAGGGTTATTTGGGATCAGGGACAGGGGTCCTGTGTTCTCCAGGTCAAGCATTGTATGTTTCCAGGGTCCTCCAGCATTATAAAGCACATAGTAGATACCCGAATGAGCATAGGTCCCAGGATATAGGACACTGGGGACATAGAGCCTTATGAATATGAGGCCTTTGGAGCAAAGGGACCAGGTAATTTAGGATGTCACTTCATGTGTGTTCACTAATTCACGGATGGGATAAATGCAGAAACCACATTTCTTGTGTACGCAAGTATACTTGGCTTAAAAACTTGATTTACAATAATAAACAGACAAACGACATCTCTTTTTGCAACATGTGGTGGTTGTTGCATTGTGGTATATAGTTGATATAGATAATATAATGGCTTTTCTATGTAAACATGGTAAGGTTGTTCATGTCTATTGCTGGTCTCAGCATACATTTAGGCATTATGCCTCTAACAGGCTGACTGGCGAGTTGATTATACCCCCCACCACCTAGTTTGTATATGTGACATATGTAAAATAGTAGTCAATGAGGACAATGATTTACTGTTTTTGAGGTATGATTATCAAATCTGGACAGTCAGTTAGATCTGATATGTGCAGGTAATGACTGAAAGTAAAATTAAGATAAAGAACAGCATAGAAAATCAGCTATTACAATAGCTATGTATAATAGTGTGATATAATGGCTTCTCTATGTAAAAATCGGCACACTTAGAATATAGTAGAGAATTGCAGAGGCAATGTTGAGTACTGTATTGTGATACACATTTAAATGTAAATAACAGACCTGGGACAATGTCCCCATATCATCTCTGTTTGGAATTTATTGGAAATTAGATGATTGGGCAAAGAAATGTATCAAAAAAAGAGAAAATCCCCAAAATCTGACTCTGTAGTTGCCTAGCGGTCACAATTGTGACCGGAAATAAAACACTCCTTTTCACCCACTTTTTTATTAAAATTTTAAAAAATAGTAATTGATTACTTCAAAGGGTTACTCAAGACACATGATTTTGATATTTTCATGTCTGGGAAAAATTTGGGATTAAACGGGTTAACTGATGATTTCTAGAAATAATGCTAAAAATGCTAACAATGCTAAAATTGCTAACAATGCTAACCAGGTTGATTAGCTAACTTAGTTGATGTTTTTTGTGCAGTTTTGCTAAAAATGTTAACAATGTTAACTATGCTAACCATGCTAACTAGCTAACTTGCTAGTGAGGACTTTTATTTTGAAACATTTGTTGCTAGGGTATCCATGGTGGCCACTATCAGGAAACAAGAAGTTACTGCAGTATAATCATGTTGGTTGCTATGAAAACGGTCATAAACGCTTAATTTTAATGGTTGCTATGTTGGTTGCTAGGTACATGGAATTTTCGTGTAGTTGACTGGAAGCATAGTTGATAACTGACAGTTGGAATGGTTGAACAGTTAAATAGTTGAGTAGTTACAATGGTTAAATTATTTAATAGTGTATTATTGCAGTGAGGACCTTTATTTTGATACAGTTGTGGACAGAGGAAGTAGTGAAACAGGATCTGTAGTCTTAATGAGATTGTATGCTTAAAGCCTGAGACAGAAGGTGCCTCTCATATAGCGTTTACGCGTCCTCTCTCGCTCCTCGATCCTCACTGATCTACATGAAGAATGATGGAGCGGCAACAATGGGATAGTCTAGCCCTTCTTCTATCTTTCTTTATGTAGATCATTGAGGATCGAGGAGCGAGGGAGGACATATAAACGCTGCTTGAGAGGCACCCACAGTAAATACTTTAAAAGTTGTATGTAGATAGTCTAATTAATGTTGATAGACAGAATGTTTCATGGATGTTGATAGGCAGATTGTTTAATAGATATTGATTGACAGTTTAATGGGTGGATGAGTGAATGGTCTGAAGAAGATGAATGGATAGAAGGTTGGATGGAATGTGCCTTATATTCTTGTTAAGAGAGACACTGATACAGCTCTCTGAGAGTAGTTGATACAGGTGTAATCAATCATCACTGTTGATAGACAGTTTAATGGGTGGATGAGTGAATGGTCTGAAGAAGATGAATGGATAGAAAGTTGGATGGAATGTGCCTTATATTCTTGTAGAGTGGAGAGACACAGCTCTCTACTGAGAGTAGTGGATACAGATACAGGTGTAATCAATTTAACTGGCTAGTCTTAAGAGAGCCAGAGTGTAAGCCTGAGACAGAGTAGATTGTTTAAAAGTTGAATGTAGATAGTCTAATTAATGTTGATAGACAGAGAGTTTAATGGATGTTGATAGGCAGATTGTTTAATAGATGTTGATAGACAGTTTAATGGGTGGATGAGTGAATGGTCTGAAGAAGATGAATGGATAGAAAGTTGGATGGAATGTGCCTTATATTCTTGTAGAGTGGAGACACACAGCTCTCTACTGAGAGTAGTGGATACAGATACAGGTGTAATCAATTTAACTGGCTAGTCTTAAGAGAGCCAGATTGTAAGCCTGAGACAGAGTAGATTGTTTAAAAGTTGAATGTAGATCGTCTAATTGATGTTGATAGGCAGACTGTTTAGAATGGGTGGATGAGTGAATGGTTTGAAGAAGATGAATGGATAGAAAGTTGGATGGAATTAGGAAGACTTATGTTGATACAGTTGATACAGGGGAACAGAAAATGTAGTCTCAAGAGAGCCAGTGTAAAGCCTGAGAGAGAGAGAGAGAGCTGCTGCACCTGGACTGGCCACCTGGTGTAACATTCTAATTGCTGCCATGATGTCATAATGAGCAATGTTAAGTCTATGGGGAAATTGTCATTTTAATTAATTAATAGTTTAAAAAGTACAAAAGTTACAAAGTTGAAAAAAATAAAGCCCACATGGCGTAAGTAAGACCTACGCAACAGCGTTTGAATGAAGTTTCTACGTTAAACGGTTGAAGCTGCATTAACTGCGTTAGAAGAAGAAGAATAATAAGAACTAGAGAATGTAATTCCAGGGAAATTACGAGTGCATGAAAATGCAAAAATGTATAGATACAGTAGATAATGTAGATATAGTTACTAAGGTGTAGCTAGGGTAAACATGGTGGTTGCATAGTTTAAAGAAAGCTGATAGTGTGAAGGTAGACAGTTTAAAGCTTAAACATTACAGTTCTAACTGAACTAATGATTTCTAGCAGTTATGCTAAACATGCTAACAATGCTCACTATGCTAACAATGCTAACCAGGTTGATTAGCTAACTCAGCTAATCATTTCTAACAGTTATGCTAAAAATGCTAACTATGCTAACAATGCTAACTGTGCTAACAATGGTAACCAGGTTGATTAGCTAACTTAGCTAATCATTTCTAGCAGTTATGCAAAAAATGCTAACTATGCTAACAATGCTAACCATGTTAACTAGCTAACTTGCTAGTGAGGACTTTTATTTTGAAACATTTGTTGATAGGGTATCTATGGTGGCCACTATCAGGAAACAAGAAGTTACTGTAGTAAAATCATGTTGGTTGCTATGGAAACGGTCATAAACGCTTAATTTTAATGGTTGCTATGTTGGTTGCTAGGTACATGGAGGTTTCATGTAGTTGACTGGAGGCATAGTTGATGATAACTGACAGTTGGAATGGTTGAACAGTTAAATAGTTGAGCAGTTTCAATGGTTAAATGATTTAATAGTGTATTATTGCAGTAAGGACTTTTATTTTGAAACAGTTGTGGACAGAGGAAGTAGTGAAACAGGATCTGTAGTCTTAATGAGATTGTATGCTTAAAAGCCTGAGAGAGAGAGAGAGCTGCTGCACCTGGACTGGCCACCTGGCATAAGATTCTAATTGCCCTATTATGATGTCATAATGTAATGTTAAGTCTATGGGGAAATTTTAATAGTTTTTATTTAATAGTTCAAAAAGTATAAAAGTTACAAAGTTGAAATATAGCCGCAAGCGGCGATGGCGGGCCCGAGCACCTGCGGTGCGGAGACATGTGACATTTCGGAATCTAACAAAGCAACATGTGCGTGTTGGTGGGCATGTGCATGAGCAACACACATACCCACCAAATTTGGTCAATTTTCCTGAATGTATGTGTCAACCACAACAGACAACACGCTAGGTGGCGCTATAGAGTCCCTAAGCCACACCCCAGGCCAGAGCTCTATCTCTGACTATCGATAGCAATTACGCACAAGCCCACCAAATTTGGTTCATTTTCGTGAATGTGTGTCAAACACAACAGACAATGCGCTAGGTGGCGTTATACAGTCCCTAAGACACCCTTGGCCAGATCGCTGTCTCTGAATAGCTATAGCAATAACACACATGCCCACCAAATTTGGTTCATTTTCGTGAATGTATGTGTCAACCACAACAGACAATGCGCTAGGTGGGCTCTAGAGTCCCTAAGCCACACTCTAAGCCAGAGCTCTGTCTCTGACTAGTGGTAGCACTAACACCAGATAACCAGTGTGTTGATTGGTGTACTGTAAATCATGCATCTGTAAGGCTTACATCAATATCTTTGCTTCAGATCATTGAATTCATAAAACCTGTTGCTGTATTTAATGTGTGTGTGTGTCTTGATGTAAACAAAACATAACTAAGTCATGATTGTTTGACTTTTCTGTATTCTGGTTATTACATGCTATTCCAACCAAGCATTTTTGTGAGGATAAGAACTTGGGTCTGGCTTAGTCAGTCCCCAATTCAATCACTAAAAATGACTTAACCTGAATAAAATCATCATACACATGACTTTTTCTTTACCTTTTACTTTACATCACACTGTCATTCTTGACCGACTCATGGCAAATCTGGCCATTCATTTTCATGTGGATCAAGGAAGGGAGAGAGAGTGTGTGTGTATATGTGTGTGTGTGTGTGTGTGTGTGTGTGTGTCTGTGTGGAAAGAACGGGGGAGGGGGAACAATGCAGCTGAGAGAGAGAGAGAGAGAGAGAGAGAGAGAGAGAGAGAGAGAGAGAGAGAGAGAGACAGAGGGGGTAGAGACAAATGGATCAATAGAATATACACTTTTTTGATCCCGTGAGAGAAATTAATTTCTCTGCATGTAACCCAATTTAACCGAATTAGTGAACACACACAGCACACAGTGAACACACAGTGAGGTGAATCACACACTGACCAGCGGTGCTGGGAGAGCAGTGAGAGGTTGTGTGTGTGTGTGTGTGTGTGTGTGTGTGTGTGTGTGTGTGTGTGTGTGTGTGTGTGTGTGTGTGTGTGTGTTTGTGTGTGTGTGTGAGTGAGTGAGTGAGGAGAGTGTGTGTGTGTGAGTGAGAGTGTGTGTGTGTGTGAGTGAGTGATTGAGTGACCAGGAGTCCCATTTGGGTCACGGACCGCAGGTGCTTGGGCCCATCAATGCCCCTTGCGGCCTTTTTGTGTCTTAAAAGACACCCCAATTCAAACATTCACCATTCAATATACTTCACAATTCCTCTTGGGCAACCCCTCAAGATCATTTTACTGCTGATATGATATGATTCGATAAACCCTTGGTTTGATTCGATAAACCGTCTAAGTGTTTCAAAATACATGACTTTACTGTATTCTGGTTATTACATGCCATTCCAACCAAGCATTTTTACGAGGATTAGAACTTGGGTCTGACTTAGTCACTCCCCAATTCAATCACAAAAATGACTTAACCTGAGTAAAATCTTCATACACATGATCTTTTCTTTACCTTTTACTTTGCATCACACTGTCATTCTTGACTCTGTGTGTGTGTGTGTGTGTGTGTGTCTGTGTCTGTGTCTGTGTCTGAGTCTCTGTGTAGCAAGCGGGGGAGGTTAGAGACATCCAGCTGGGAGAGAGGGGGGTCATGGGGCTAAGACAGTAGTTCTGTGTGTAACACGCGCGGGCAGAAAGGAGCGGATAGGAGAGACCATAGTCATATGAAAACCTGAATAACTCACTTTCTGTTAATGTGGCTAATGCCAAAATTTCAGCATAGGTTCATATGAGTATTAATATTTGTAAACTCACTTCATAATATTTTAGGTAAAACTATGTGTCAACCATGATCATTAATACACTATTGAGTGACAGAATTAATGCCACATCAAAACTTGTATATGACTGTGACTACAAACACACTAACTAATACTCCACTTAATTTGATCCAAATTAGTCACTGTTTTCTGCCTATAACGCCAACTTCCTGTTTCTTTTACAAGACGCCTGGATTCAAACCTTCGCCATTTCAATATACTTTTGAAATTCAAAAATCTGGTCGCAATTTCTCTTGGGCAACCCCTCAAGATCATTTTACTGCTGAAATGACATAGTTTCGATAAACCGTCTAGGAGAAGTATTTCAAAATACATGATGTGCAAAAATCAGAAAATCTCACATAATTCAAATTCTTTTAATATTCACTATATAGTTTAAATGTAAAACTTGTTCAGAATAATACAACACACATGTCCACCAAATTTGGTTCATTTCCGTGAATGTATGCGTCAACCACAGTAGACGGCGCGCTAGGTGGCGCTATACAGTCCCTGAGCCACACCCTAGGCCAAACATTTGTCTCTAAGTACAGTTAACAATTCCACATCTAGATGCCAAATTACAAGAGTTTTAGTGCATGTCAAGTTGGTGAAAAAGGGCGAAAAAGTTAAGAGTAAGAGGAATAGAAGTATAATAATAATAATAAATATAGCCGCAAGCGGCGATGGCGGGCCCGAGCACCAGCGGTGCGGAGACCTGTGAGATTTCGGAATCTAACAAAGCAACATGTGCGTGTTGGTGGGCATGTGCATGAGCAACACACATGGCCACCAAATTTGGTCAATTTTCCTGAATGTATGTGTCAGCCACAACAGACAATATGCTAGGTAGCGCTATAGAGTCCCTAAGCCACACCCTAGGCCAGAGCTCTATCTCTGACTATCGATAGCAATAACACTAGACAGACACAGACAGAGGGGGTAGAGACAAATGGATCAATAGAATAGAATATACACTTTTTTGATCCCGTGAGGGAAATTTATTTCTCTGCATGTAACCCAATTTAACCAAATTAGTGAACACACACAGCACACAGTGAACACACAGTGAGGTGAATCACACACTGACCCAGAGCAGTGAGCTGCCTGCCCAACCAGCGGTGCTGGGGGAGCAGTGAGGGGTTAGGTGCCTTGCTCAAGGGCACTTTAGTGGTGGACTGGTTGGGGATTGAACCGGCAACCTTCCAGTTACAAGCCCCAAGCCCTAACCAGTAGGCCACGGCTGCCCAGAGGGAAGGAGGGAGGGAGGAAAGAGGGAGGGTGTGGGTGTGGGTGTGTGTGTGTGTGTGTGGGTGTGTGTGTGTGTGTGTGTGTGTGTGTGTGTGTGTGTGTGTGTGTGTGTGTGTGTGTGTGTGTGTGTGTGTGTGTGTGTGTGTGTGTGTGCGCGCGCGTGCGTGCGTGAGAGAGAGAGAGAATGACGGGGGAGGGGTGAGAGAGTGTCTGTGAGTCTGTGTAGAGAAGTAGCAGGGGACGAGAGAGACATGCAGCTGAGAGGGAGAGCACCTACTCCTGCTCAGCTAAATGGATGGAGTATAAGACATATGCAAACACAAATAAACCTAAATACTCACTTACTGTGAACATGGCTAAAGTCAAAATTTCAAAATTGCAGCATAGGTTGATATGATTATAATTATTTGCCAACTCGCTTCAAAATATTTTAGCTAAAACTGTGTCCACCACAACCATTAATGCACTTTTAAAAACACAAACAACACCAAATTCAAAACTTTGCATACAGTGTATGACTGTCACTACAAACACACTAACTAATACTCCATCAAATTTCATCCAAATTAGTCACTGTTTTCTACCTATAACACCAACTTTCTGTTTCTTTTACAAGACACCTAGATTCAAACCTTCGCCATTTCAATATACTTTTGTATACTTTTTAATATACTATACTCAGAGCAGTGAGCTGCCTGCCCAACCAGCGGCGCTCAGGGAGCAGTCAGGGGTTAGGTGCCTTGCTCAAGGGCACTTCAGCTGTGGACTGGTCAGGGATCGAACCGGCAATCCTCCAGCTACAAGCCCCAAGCCCTAACCAGTAGGCCACGGTTGCCCACGGTGTGTGTGTGTGTGTGTGTGTGTGTGTGTGTGTGTGTGTGTGTGTGTGTGTGTGTGTGTGTGTGTGTGTGTGTGTGTGTGTGTGTGTGTGTGTGTGTGTGTGTGTGTGTGTGTGTGTGTGTCTGTGTCTGTGTCTGTGTCTCTAGAAAGCCGCGCGTGTGTCAATGTGTGTGTGTGTGTGTGTGTGTGTGTGTGTGTGTGTGTGTGTGTCTGTGTCTGTGTCTGTGTCTGTGTCTCTAGAAAGCCGCGCGTGTGTCAATGTGTGTGTGTGTGTGTGTGTGTGTGTGTGTGTGTGTGTGTGTGTGTGTGTGTGTGTGTGTGTGTGTGTGTGTGTGTGTGTGTGTCTGTGTCTGTGTCTGTGTCTGTGTCTCTAGAAAGCCGCGCGTGTGTCAATGTGTGTGTGTTAGTTAGGGAGGACCCGAGAAGGGGGGTGAGAGAGTGCGTGCGTGTGTCTGTTAGTTGCAACAGAGAGAGAGGCAGAGAAGGACAGAGAGGAGGGGCTGTGTGATTGGGCAAATATGAAATTAAAAATAACTCACTTTTTGTTAACATGGTTAAAATCAAAATTGCAGCATAGCTTGATATGATTATAATCATTCATCAACTCGCTTCAAAATATTTTAGCTAAAACTGTATCCACCACAATCATTAATGCGCTTTTAAAAATCACAAACAACACCAAATTCAAAACTTTGTATATGACTGTCACTACAAACACACTAACTCATACTCCATCAAATTTCATCCAAATTAGTCACTGTTTTCTGCCTATAACACCAACTTTTTGTTTCTTTTATAAGACACCTAGATTCAAACCTTCGCCATTTCAATATACTTTTGAAATTCAAAAATCTGGTCGCAATTCCTCTCGGGCAACCCCTCAAGATCATTTTACTGCTGAAAGGACATGATTTCGATAAACCGTCTAGGAGAAGTGTTTCAAAATACGTGATGTGCAAAAATCATAATCATAATCATAACTCAAATTCCTCTAAGATTTACTATATCATTTAAATGTAAAAGTTGTTCAGATTAGTACAACACATATGCCCACCAAATTTGGTTCATTTTCGTGCATGTATGTGTCAAACACAACAGAAACCGCGCTAGGTGGCGCTATAGAGTCCCTGAGCCACACCCTAGGCCAAAGCTCTGTCTCTGAGTTTCGATTGCAATTCTACAAATGGCTGCCAAATTACAAGAGTTTTAGAGCATGCCAAGTTGGTGAAAAAAAAAAAACAGGTAAGACGGAAAAAGAATAATAATAATAATAATAATAATAATAATAATAATAATAATCTGAGCAGAAACAATAGGGCCTTGCACCTACGGTGCAGCCGCTGCTACAGCGGCCGCACCTCGGTGCTC
Source organism: Sardina pilchardus (assembly GCF_963854185.1). NCBI lineage: Eukaryota > Metazoa > Chordata > Actinopteri > Clupeiformes > Clupeidae > Sardina > Sardina pilchardus. The sequence goes on along the minus strand of NC_084994.1, from coordinate 12,844,243 downwards.
GGGCCCTAATAATCTGAGCAAAAACAATAGGGCCTTGCACCTACGGTGCAGCCACTTTCAGTGGCCGCACCTCGGTGCTCGGGCCCTAAAAATACATAGCTGAAGTCACCTAAGTAAGACCTACGCAGCGCAGTTTGAATGAAGTTTCTACGTTAAACGGTTGAAGCTGAATTGCACGCACAAAAAGCGTTAGAAGAATATCAATAATAAGAATAAATCGGATAACAGTAGAGTGCATTTTCATGCACTCTAATAAGAAACCTAGGAAGAACAATATAGTGCATTTTCATGCACTATAATAAGAAAAAGCCTAGGAAGAACAGTACAGTGCATTTTCATGCACTGTAATAATAAGAAGAAGAAGAAGACCGAGGAAGAACAGTACAGTGCATTTTCATGCACTGTAATAATAAGAAGACTAGGAAGAACAGTACAGTGCATTTTCATGCACTGTAATAATAATAAAAAATCATAATAGAAAATAAAAACAAAGCATAAATCAAGATCAAATCAATAAGGAATAATTAACATAAAAGACTCCAGATGGAATAATTAAGAGACAGTTAGCAGAAAGCATCTGAGAACAATTTGGTCTTAAGTCTAGATTTAAAACAGGCTGCAGTTGGGGCCTTTTTAATGTCATCAGAAAGTTGGTTCCAAAGCTGAGCCGCATAGCAGCTAAATGCTGCTTCGCCATGTTTAGTTCTAACAGCAGGTTTTACTAAGAGGTTTTTCTCCTGAGACCTCAGAGGACGAGAAGGTGTATACTGCTGAAACATGTCTGATAGGTATTTAGGTCCTGCTCCATTTACTGATTTATAAACAATTAGAAGTGCTTTAAAGTCAACTCTGTGACATACTGGAAGCCAGTGCAGAGATTTAAGAATTGGAGTAATGTGCTCAGTTCTTTTTGTTTTTGTGAGAACCCTAGCTGCTGCATTTTGAATCATCTGAAGCTGTTTGATAGTCTTTTTAGGAAGGCCTGTGAAAAGCCCATTGCAGTAATCAACCCTGCTAGAGATAAATGCATGAATGAGTTTTTCTAAGTCATGTTTTGACATTAGCCCTCTCAGTTTGGCAATATTTTGGAGGTGATAAAAAGCTGATTTAGTTATCATTTTCATGTGACTGTTGAAATTTAGATCACTGTTGATTAATACACAGAGATTTTTAACAGTATCCTTTGCTTTCAATCCTTTTGTTTCAAGGAGAGTGGCAACCTTAATCCTTTCCTCCTTTTTTCCAAATATAATTGCTTCAGTTTTTTCTTTGTTCAGCTGAAGAAAAGTTTGAGCCATCCAAGTGTTGATTTGTTCTATACACTGACATAGAGATTCAAGGGGACCATAGTCTTTTGGTGACAGAGCTAAGTAAATTTGTGTGTCATCTGCATAGCTATGATATGAAATCAAATTATTTTTGATGATTTTTCCAAGTGGGAGCATATAGAGGTTGAATAATAGTGGCCCCAAGATCGACCCCTGGGGAACACCACAGGTCAAGGATGTTGGTGTTGAGGTACAGTTGCCGATGGCAACAAATAAGCTCCTTTCTTGTAGATATGATTTGAGCCAGTTTAGAACTATGCCTGTAAATCCAATCCAGTGTTCTAGTCTGTGTAGTAAAATATTGTGATCAACAGTGTCAAATGCTGCGCTAAGGTCCAGTAGCACTAGGACTGATGTTTTACCAGAATCTGTGTTGAGACGTATGTCATTGAAAACCTTAATGAGAGCTGTTTCAGTGCTGTGATTTGCCCGAAAGCCAGACAAAGTAATCAAAATACCCATTTGATGTTAGGAAGGTGGTTAGTTGATTAAAGACTACTTTTTCAATAATTTTGCCAATAAAAGGTAGATTGGATATGGGCCTGTAATTGTTTAAAATGGAGGCATCCAGGTTATTCTTCTTGAGCAGTGGCTTTACAACAGCTGTTTTTAGTGACTTAGGAAAAGTGCCAGACAGCAGTGATGTGTTTACAATGTGAAGGACATCTGAGGCTATAAGGTGAAAAACAGTTTTGAAGAAATTTGTAGGCAGGGTGTCTAAGACACACGTGGAGGAGCTGAGAATCTGTACTGTTTTTTTTTTTTCACCTAGAGCCTGTTATTTGTTTTGCAAAAATCCACCGCTCCCGTTTCTTCTGGTCCAATGAGCGCAGGGCTGTGTGAGATGTGACTGTCAATCATAGTTCGTGCCCAGTCACTAACGAGCACAAACTCGATAGGAGGCTGCTCGTGGTGTTGGGGGAGGGGCATGAGAGTTGTAAACATTCAAAATGTTGGCCAAGTCCCCTCTCTCATCTGCATCCATGTGCACATATTATTTGCCTGCACAACCGTATTCAATAGATAATTGCAAAACTATTTGATTGTAATGGAAATGAAGATGAAGTATTTCTCCTACTTCTATTTACAGCCTGAAGAACTGCAGCATTGGAGAGGAAGGCTTCACAGCTCTTGCATCAGCACTGACATCAAACCCCTCACACATGAGACAGTTGTGGCTGGAGGGGAATAAAGCAACAGACTCAGGAGTGAAGCATCTTTCTTCTCTTCTGGAAGATCCTAACTGTAAACTGGAGGCACTAAAGTGAGTATCACAAGACAAAATACTGAGCTACTATCAGTGAATTTGACAGTGTATTTTAAAACTTTACACAAAGACACCCGTTGATGTTGTTCATCCACAAGAAATTGGTTCTTGTGTTCATCCACAAGAAATTGGTTAACATTACTTGTCCACACAACGGTATTTAATAAGGAATTATAGTACTGACTGATTGTAATATGGTAACTAGAAAATGTAATTCCATGGAAGGAATTACCATTGCATGTAAATGCAAAAAGGTTGCTGACTGTGTAAACATTGTATTAGGCCTATAGTTAAAAAGACAACACAGAAGAATAGATAAATAACAATAACCCAATTACAATCCCACTGAAATTACTTGGGAAGTCACATTTAAAAAGTGATTTATGAAAATGCATCAAAATTGTGGATAGGCTATTATGGAAAATAACTCTTCATTTATTAGAATTTAAAAGACTGAAATGAAGTTGCCAACTTCAAACGAGTTGCAAGAGCTGACATTTGAGAAGCCTACAGTGAAACGACCGGTAGGATAGCTTATAGCCTTCATATTAATGCAGGTTAAAAGTAGGCCTAGGCCATAGGCTATAGACTTAGACACCATTGGAATACGGAATACAATCTCAAACAACGCCAATCAACGATTATGCAGCAACAGGTAGGATATCTAGCAAATGTAACGTTAGCTTACAGTAGGATATTTTATGTAGGCTATATTACAGGATGAGCTAGTATGTTCTTCGAAGTGTCTCCAGGTGTGTGGTTGTCCTAATAGGAATGTACAATAAGCTGTTAACAAAGGTTTTTAATTTGTGAATGATACCGAAAGCTTTAAATGATTGCCTGGCTGGCAAGTCCCTATAGCTGAGACGACTAGCTTGCTAACAAACAAACGTGAAAATGATAGCAATGCAGTTTGTACTTGAAACGACTGTGTTTAGCGCAGCAAAGATCCTTGATTACTGACAGCTGAGCACTGACGTAACAATTAATCTTTGCTGCCAAAGGGTCTCAATGTAAACTCTATGGGAATTTTAAACTCTTTTATCGTAAATATCTCAAAAAGTATGAAGTTCACAAATGTCAAAAATACAATCGTCAAATCTCCGTTACAAGATCTTTGTAGGAGTGCTTAGATGACGTCGAACCATGGAGGTATTATAAGAACTGGAGAAAGTGAACAAGTCCCGCCCCCATTCATTTCAATGAGAATGCTAGGCTAGTGAAAATTGCCAAAATTGAACGATTTTTTCAGGCTTCAACATGGCGTTTCAAGCATAGACCTAAAAGAAATGGACAAACAGACTCCGTTGTTCTCGATGGAAGGGGGCTGAAACAAAATTCCGTTTACTTTCCGTCGTACTGCGCAGACTCATACTCAGTTCGTGACATTAGCCTGCTGTAACTCGTCTGATAGATCGAAAACCTCTGAAATTGTTAACGTTCGTTTTTTAATATTATTATTATGTGTACTTGCCTCTAGGTAATGCTTTACCATATCAAACAGTAGGCTACCGTAGGCTACACGCATTTTCACTGATCTTGCGAATGACTCTCCGTCATGGTTTTCGTGCAGGCTCACTCAGCTTCTTATCCAAACATTACGGGCGAACGTTAGCTTCCCTACAACCGACATGCTAATATACTTCTTTACGGGAAACCAACGTAATATACGGGGAAGAAGTGAATTATTTTTGCCTTCGATACCCTATATAGAATACACAGAAGCTATAAGGGAGACAAAGGGCACATGTTACATGAAGTTATGGGATCGCAAAAAAATCTGAAATCTATGGCCGTCCAAGGGAGTTAGCAGAGCGTTGATCACCAGCTCATTTCGTGTTTGTACTTCCGGGAATATGCCTGCCCCCTTGGTTTCAAGGGGCTTGTTTCCGGTGCCGTTTTACTTAGCCAATGAAGTGCCAGGTTACTGATTGACGTAAGGTACAGAAGGAGAGCTCGTGCCCACACTAAGATCGTGCATGAGCTGAGAGTGGAACAGCCACCAATCAACATGAGGAAAACGCAGGGAAAACGGCACCGGACATGATGTATTTCTGGAAAATGGTGACGAGGAAGTGCCTTGCTAATCGGCGAAGCTAATTAGTCAAATCCTGACCCCCTGCGTCAAACGGTTAAGTGGTTTTAGTGTTATAAATCGTTGATTTTGGTCGGAAGAAGAATAATCCCGATAATAAGAAGAACAGGGATAACAGTACATTGCATTGCCATGCAATGTAATCAAAGCCCTATTCGCACGGGATTAGTATTACAGTACCTGTGGACCTCTGGTCATTTTCAAATTATCGCCCCACCTCTGAGTTACTTGCAGCGCATTCGCACGGGATAAGCAAAGTCTGTAAATCACTCTATTTTCACTGACATTACACCCGGATATGTCGTATGCTAACGTCCGAAAACAACGCAGAAAGTAGAAAAGATATGCAATTGCAGTAGCAATCACTGAGATGCAGATTCGCACGGGATTAGTATTATCACCGGACGTCTGTGTTTGGCGAAATACAGTAGGTAATTTGCGGCGGAATTTTTACTTCACAAATTACAGACATGGCACATTCGCACGGGACTAAGATCTCAGGCATTCTCCGCAATTATCACAAATCACCAAAGGTCCACAGGTAATACTAATCCCGTGCGAATAGGGCTTAAGATGAAGTATTTCTCCTACCTCTCTTTACAGCCTGAATAACTGCAGCATTGGAGAGGAAGGTTTCACAGCTCTTGCATCAGCACTGAGATCAAACCCCTCACACATGAGAGAGCTGTATCTGGAGGGGAATAAAGCAACAGACTCAGGAGTGAAGCATCTTTCTTCTCTTCTGGAGGATCCCAACTGTAAACTGGAGAAACTAGAGTGAGTATCACAAGACCAATACTGAGTTGCTCAGTGAATTGAAAAACTTTACACAAAAACATGTGTTACTGTATACATTCACATGAAATCGGTTAACATTCAAACACTTCTTAATTCTCTGCCTTTTCTCCTTCATCTCTCTAACTCTCTCTCTCTCTCTCTCTCTCTCTCTCTCTCTCTCTCTTTCACACACGCACACACACACACACACACACACACACACACACACACACACACACACACACACACACACACACACACACACACACACAGGGTTACTGTTAAAGCTGCAGTAGGCAAGATGTTTTTGATCATATTGACTGAAACCGACAGTATACTCCAAAAACACAACATAAATCAGCCGGTTTACTTTTACCTCCACCTAGAGCCTGTTATTTGTTTTGCAAATATCCACCGCTCCCGGTTCTTCTGGTCCAATAAGCGCAGGGCTGTGTGACATCTGACTGTCAATCACAGTTCGTACACAGTCACTAACGAGCACAAACTCAATGGGAGGGTGCTCGGTAGTGTCGGGGGAGGGGCGTGAGATTTGTAAACATTCAAAATGGTGGCCAATTCCCCTCAATCTGCAAGACTTTCCTGCTGCAGCTTCAAGTCATGAATAAAACTAATTTCTCTCTCATCTGCATTCATGTGCACATACTGTATTATTTGCCTGCAATCTATATTGAATAGATGAATACAGTACTATTTTATTGTTATGGAAATTAAGATGAAGTATTTATCCTATTTCTCTTTACAGCCTACATACACACCTACTCTTGGCCCTGTAAATGACTGTGCAGGGATAATCACCTCTTTTCACTTTCACTGTACAGTATATGCCTCTCTATTAGTCACACGCACGCACGCACGCACGCACACACGCACGCGCACACACACACACACACACACACACACACACACACACACACACACACACACACCACAGACAATAGCATTTAATAGGTTATTGCAAAATTGATGACACATTTTGGATATTGGCATCCATTTCTCCTGCTAAAACATTTCACTCTCTCACACACAGTTTGAACTGCTTAAACATTTGACACTCAAACGTGCAGTTTCATGTGCAGCATTTACAGAACACATGAGGTGTTAACAACTTCCTTCTTAGGTCTCTGTGTGTCCTTCAGCTGATCTGAAGAAGTGTTTCCTTCTTTGGTCACTGGGCGCTTCTCATTCGTCTTTTCATTTAAAAGCGTTAGTACCTCTGCCTCTGTGTGTCCTTCAGCTGGTCTAATGATTTTTGTTTCCTTCTTTCTCCTACAGCCTGCAGCGCTGCAGTATAACAGCTGAAGGTTTCAGAATGTTAGCATCAGCACTGAGATCAAACCCATCAGCCCTCAGAGATCTCTGGCTGGGGAAGAATCGGCCTGGACCCTCAGTACGGCAGCTGCTCTCTAAACTGAAGAAACATCCAAACTGTAAACATATACAAATACATGGAGTTTAATGAATCCACCCCCATTGTATTCAACATGAAACATGTGTTCACAGTGTGCATAGTGTGATGTTGAAGACACATACTGTATACTCAATGGGAGTTTTCTGTTTTCCAGTCCTGTCATCCTTTCATTAGCTTTCCCTTTCAGTTGTGTACAGGTTTCATTACGTTACTATTTGAAGTAATATGTTTTAAAGTAACATGTAAATACACAGACATTCTTACGACGCCGTATTAGGGCCACGTATTTTTTCAGAGGTGTGTGTGTGGGGGGGGGGCAATATTCTGAGAAAAAAGTCGCAAATTTGCCACTTTATGAAGTCGGAAATTTGCTGGATCAAATGGGAAGCTAGGCTATAAGCCAGGCAGGGTTTTTGTGTTTAATTGGTTGAATTCATCTCGAATTCCTAGCAAATTGTATACTTCTAATGTATTTGTTGGGGGTTGCTTCCTTTTATTGTGTGCTCAAAATTACCCTGGGAAAAGTGTAGCGCCGAGGCTGTAGGCTAGCCCCCTTGTTGGACTGCTGTGTCTGTTTACCCTGTGTCTCTTGTCGTGTGTGTGTGTGTGTGTGTGTGTGTGTGTGTGTGTGTGTGTGTGCACGTGTGCGCGTGTGTGTATGTGTGTGTGCGTGTGTGTGTGTGTGCGAGAGAGTGTGTGATTGACGAGTGGACGAGCGATTGACTGATTTAGCAGTGAGTTTATTGTTTTTCAAGTGGACACCTCCTGCTACTACTAGCATGTGCAACGTCAGGAAAATAAATGACCCGAGTTTGGAATGACATGTCAGCCTCCCCATATCCTATAACATCCCATCCCTACAACATTTTCCAGTAAACTATCAAAAAGAGAATACAATCAGCTGTGTCGGCGTCACGCTTTCATACTCTATCAAGCAAGCAATCACAACGCAGAGCAGAAACGACCGGTTACACTGTTACACACAGACTTTATAATGTGGCAAATTTTCGACTTTATAAAGTGGCAAATTTGCGACTTTATAAAGTGGCAAATTTGTGACTTTTTTTCTCGGAATATTGTCCCCCCACCTCTGAAAAAAAAGTACGCCGTCGTACATTCTAAACAGTGCTTCATGACAAAAAAAAAAAAAGAAAAAAATACATTTGTATCAGTAAATATTTGTAATGAAATTATTTTTTAACAGAGATTGTTATAAATAAAAAAGGACACTGTGTAACATTTTCACTTGTTTGCTAACAAAATCAACATGTCCCATTCATAAATATGCCCTCATTCATGAAATTACCCACCACTACCAGTTCAAAGCATACCTATTGTCTTAGAAATGGTCATTTACATATACACCATATTGCCTAAAGTATTGGGTCACCTGTCTTGACCCCCATATGAACTTCAGTCACATCCTGTTCTTAATTCAGAGGGCTTAATATGACATTGTTCCAACCTTTGCAGCTTTAGCTTGAACTCTTCTAAGGTTTTCCATAAGGTTTAGGAGTGTGTTTACGGGCATTTTTGACCATTCTTTCTGAAGCGCATTTGTGATACACTGATACACTGATGTTTGATGAAGAGACTGGCTCTCAGTCTCCGCTTTAATTCATCCCAGAGTTCTTCTGTTTGGTTGAGGTCAGGACTCTGTGCAGGCCAGTCAAGTTCATCCACACCAAACTCTGTCTTTGTGGACCTTGCTTTGCGCACTGGTGCACAGTCAAGTTGGAACAGGAAGTGGCCATCCCCAAACTGTTCCAACAAAGTTGGGAGCATGGAGTTGTCCAAAATCTCTTGGTAAATGCTGAAGCATTCAGAGTTCATTCCACTGGAACTAAGACGCCAAGCCCAGCTCGGAGATGGCCACTTCCTGTTCCAACATGACTGTGCACCAGTGTTTGGTCTGGATGAACTTGACTGGCCTGCACAGAGTCCTGTCCTCAACACAACAGAACACCTCTGAGGTGAATTAGAGTGCAGACTGAGTCTCCTCGTCCAACATCAGTGTGTGACCTCACAAATGCACATTTGGAAGAATGGTCAAAAATTCCCATACACTCCTAAAACCCTCTCAGAAGAGTTGAAGCTGTTATAGCTACAGAGATTGGACCGACGTCATGTTAAACCCTAGTGTATATACTGTATATACTATACTGTGTATAGCTTGGGTTGAATCTCCATCTACATGCACCATTTTAAAATAACGGTGGCCATCTAGGGACATATCCGAAATACAACTCCGTCTTTGGGGTCTGCATGCAAAGAAAAGCATCAGCTTGGATCTGCTGAATTTCCCTACGTTCAGCAATGTGAGTTATGAACCTGATGCGTGGCAGTCATAATAAGACGGTGTGAACTGACATTTTGTGTGTGATGCCCCCCTCGATACAAAATGACCAATCGTATTGGTGTATTTGGCTCCAGGGGGAAATTACATAACATTCAAGTGTTGGGTGTGTCAAGTGATACAGGCCTCCATTTGCATATGACCCGGCACATATACCAGGCAACTTCCCCCCAATAGCTCCACTTCCATTAACTACAGTAGTGAAATCAACATGCCAGATCCAGCCAAACCAGCTCCCAAGAAGAGCTCAAGAAAGCCATATAACACGGCTAGACGGCAGGAAAGGGAGGAAAGAAGCGCAGAAAATCCAGGAAGGAGAGCTATGCCATCTATTGTGTACAAGGTCCTGAAGCAGGTCCACCCCGACACACTTGGACCAGTTCTATTGGGCTGGGGCGCCCTCTTCTTGGGGGCCTTTACTGGGGCCGCAGCGTAGGTTTTACGCACAGATTGTGTTTTGTGCACAGACTACTCCAGACCTGAGAGAATCAATGACTGCTGGTAGTGGAGGGCTGACCTTAAAATAAACATGAGAACCATTTAGGTCCAGTAGACTGTAAGCTCTCCCAGGGCCGGATTCACAAAGCTTTCTGAAGTGGTGCTTTTGTTTTAAGAACAAATTTAAGGAGATTTAATATTCATGAATAAAGTCTGCATGTGGCAAATTGATCACTTGTGTTTTCTACCCTCAACAAATATAAAGTAGCCTAACGATACAATATTCACTGCTGTGGAAGATACATAGTCTCATAGCAAACACACGTCTCCATATAGCCTACAGTATAGGTACAGAAAAATAAAATGTGCTTTTCTTCTTTTGATAAAGAGGACACTTGAAAGTGACCCTCATATCTGTGCGATATCATACTAGCCTGATCACAACTTTGTCTTCATATCAGCAGCTCTTGCCTCATTGCACACACAGCTTCTCTGACGCCTATAACATTATAATATTATATAATATTATGAGAAGTACAGGCTCCTGTGGTGGACCTGGTTGTCTGACACACATTAGCAACATTCTTTCATCTCTGTGTCCTTCAGCTGATCTAATGAAGTGTTTCCTTCTTTGGTCTCTGTGTGTCCTTCAGCTGATCTGATGATGTACCCTGTTTCACCCTTCAAACATCAACTAATTCCATATGTAGCCTACTTGTATGGCAGCAGTTATTAGAATAGACTATTCTCCAGTCTACCTGACTGTCTGTTATAACAAAGGCATAATTCTTCCTAATGCATGCTTTTAGACTGTGCGCATGATAGGCTACTTAAAGCATAAAAACAGCAATTGCTTATATTTTTAGAATAATAGGCTAATAATAATATTTTTGTCAAAAAATGGGTTAATAGTCTGACAATAAATACAATGTCATCATGCTATGGACATGACTTTTCACTCTAAAAACATGAGCTCTCCAAATTAAACCAAACTGATGAAATGTAGCCATTGGTTCAGCTTGTTGCTAGGGTGCCTATGAGTAGGCCAGCGATCCACCAATGACATGCGCGCATGCTGCTGTCTGATTTTAGTTTTGTTGGGTGCGTTGCTACGAGAGACCGAAAACAGTAGACTTCACTGACGGGCAACAGTTGCAACGCTATCGACGTAGCATCGGGTGTTTTTTCCCCCCTTTCAGATACAAAGTTGCATGTGCCGGTATGTGGCTACTATTTTGTTCTTGCGGTTTCTTGATGAAGCGTTAACGTAGGCTGCATTCGTGATAGCCAGGCTACATTTTGAAATGAAAGGCCAGTTGGAAGACGTCTATAACTTAAGCAATGTGTTGCTGCGTGGACTATGCATGTCGGAATCCATCAGCTAGGTCTACATTCCCGAGCTGTCTTTTGAATTCGTTTAATAGGTTTACTTGCGGGCATAAAACTTCAAATGCGTTGTTTTTTCAGCTGTGTTAGTTGGTGAGGGGGTCTCGTTGACAAACATGACCGCAGGCAGCGTCACCGTGCCTCTCATCATTCCGATACGGGTGCCGCCGCCGGGGAAACCTAAACATGAGGTAGACTCTGCCACACCGGTCGAGATCAAATCAGGTAACCTGCATGCATCACGGCACCTTTTACCAAACCATGGCACGCTTAAAATTAATAAGGTTATAACAGCAGCACAAGTATGTAACAGAGCGAGAATGCAAAGAATTTGCTGCGCAGGTCCTTTAGCTATTGCACAACTTGTTGCCTAGACGTGCAAATGACATCTCATTTTATATGGAACTTGTGTAGGCCTATTTTGTTAAACCAAAAACATCAGATGTTCAGTGTTAGTAGTACCTACAATTTCCAATAATGAGTAGACTCATCTGTTAACATACTTTAAATGTGTGTCATACTTGTAAGGCCAGTGTGTCTTCTACTCTCTCTCTCTCTCTCTCTCTCGGACACATGTGAAAATGTCCAAAGTAGGCCTATGTTCTGAGTAGGCCTATGTTCTTGTCTAGTCTCTCACTCTCTCTCTCCCCCTGTCTCTTGAAGACACCTGTAACGTTAGCGTGTACCTCTCTCTCTCTCTCCCCCCTTTCTCTTGAAGACACCTGTGACGTTAGTGTGTACTTCACTCTCTCTCTCTCACGCTCTCTCTCTCCCCCTGTCTCTTGAAGACACCTGTGACGTGAGCGTGTACTTCACTCTCTCTCTCTCCCCCTGTCTCTTGAAGACACCTGTGACGTGAGCGTGTACTTCACTCTCTCTCTCTCCCCCTGTCTCTTGAAGACACCTGTGACGTGAGCGTGTACTTCACTCTCTCTCTCTCCCCCTGTCTCTTGAAGACACCTGTGACGTGAGCGTGTACTTCACTCTCTCTCTCTCCCCCTGTCTCTTGAAGACACCTGTGACGTGAGCGTGTACTTCACTCTGGATGGCACCAAGCCGGAGCTGAGCAGGAGGAGACCAGGGCTCGGGGAGGGCAGCACCCTCAGATACACCTCACCTGTCTGCTTACCTGCAGGGAAGGTGACCGTGAAGGCCCTGGCCGTCAGAAGGTGAGAGCAGAGTCAGGGCTCTGGGTCGTCACAGTCGGGGAATAACGAGGTGTTAGTACTCTACAAAGAGAGAGAGAGAGAGAGAGAGAGAGAGAGACAGAGTAAACAAAGAAATATGGCCAAAATAATTAATATAATATATGTAGCCTAATAAATATAATGATATATGACAAACCTTTAGTAATATTTGTAATGTAATTTAAAGGCCGAAAGCAGGCTAGAAAGAAATGGAAGAACTATGTATGTCTGCGTTTGACAGACTGTATGATGAGTTCTGTTTGATTGTTTATGCGTCTCCTCTTAGTGATGGCAGGGAGAGTGCTGTTGTCACCAAGGTGTTCCTGGTGGAACCTGCCGTCCATGGAGAGAAGGACGACACAGAGACCAAGATGGGCGACGAACCGGACGCAACTCTCCTGTCCACTAGTGTTGAGAACGGTTCCGGTGACGTTCCAAGTAGGACCGACACTATTATGTGGTTTTGTTATGTTCTTCTGTTAGTGATTGTTCTGTTCTGTATTACGCCACAAGGTGGCACTGTGACCCAGAGCATGACAGAGCAGTAGATAAATCTCCTTCAGAGTTCTGGTGCATGAGTAGCCTGGCTATCACCATACTAAGCTCAGTCTTTTAAGGTTGAACTTCAGTCTGGGGAGTCTGTGCTTTATTTCTACTGCACAAGAGGCGTGATCAATAGGCGTAGTTCAGATGACTCCGTTCACTTTGATAGTCCTTCAACCAATCAGACCAACGACCATTCATCCTCTGTGTTCCTCCTCTGTGTTCTACAGCAGGCATGAGGGCATCCATTGGTTCCATCTGCAGAACCCCCTCAGGCCCCCGGTTCCTTAGCCAGCGCCTGGGGAACCCGACTCCCACAAGGGGAGTATCGGGCCCTCAACACACAAAGGTACTGACATGCTCCAGTTACTGAAACCTGTATGCCTACCTACCGTCACCAACCAACCTGTGTTCATGTGTGTGTGTGTGTGTGTGTGTATGTGTGTGTGTGTTATGGTCTGTGACAAGATAAAGATAATCTGTGTTGTCTGTCTTCTGTGTGTGCAGAGTGTCGACGCAGCAGAGAATCCTCTCAGAAACCTGACCAACACACACATGTCCAGAATTCAACGAGAGACCGACTTTCTCAGGTACGGCCGACATGCAGTAACACATACGACATATTTTATGGGTTAAACATTATTGTTTCATTCTTTGTTCATTAATCATCCTCATCTTCCTTTCTTGTGGTTTCTCTCTCTCTCTCTCTCTCTCTCTCTCTCTCTCTCTCTCTCTCTCTCTCTCTCTCTCTCTCTCTTTGTCTCTCTCCATGCAGGTGTTCCTCTTGTCTGAGCCATCGTCCGGCGGACCCATTTGTTCGGTTCTGTTTGAACTGTGGGGCCACCGTACCCCCAGTGCCAGGGCAGAGACTCCCACCAACCGAGGGAGGACAGGTGCAGAACCCGACCGCAAGCACACCGAGATGAATGCAGTGCAGACACACACACACACACACACACAGACACACACACACACACAACCTTGCAGGTATTTGTGACTGTGTTTATGTGTCACGTCAAAAACACTGGGTATTAACTCTGTGTGTGTATGCGTGCGTGTGTGTCTATTTGTGTGTGTGTGTGTGTGTGTGTGTGTGTGTGTGTGTGTGTGTGTGTGTGTGTGTGTGTGTGTGTGTGTGTGTGTGCGTGCTTGTGTGTCTATTTGTGTGTGTGTGTGTGTGTGTGTGTGTGTGTGTGTGTGTTTCTCAGATGGCGGTGTGTGTGTCCTGTAAAGCGCTGGT
>NC_084994.1:12817697-12825197 GCF_963854185.1 Sardina pilchardus | reverse complement strand
TTAACTTCTATGATTTAGGTAGGTTACCGTGGCATGGCATTGTTGTCCCGTTCACTTTTTCCTTGGTCATGTTTAATTGGGTGGGTGCTTAACTTACTCTACCATGACATGGAGTTTGATATGTATCCAATGAGTAACAACCAGTGCTCAAAATAAAACGTTAAGGTAGCCTATTCTCCTCCTGATAATGTTACTGGAATGGATTTAATGTGAATGTACACAAAAAGACGCACGTGGCTATATGATACAGCCAGTGGCGGTTTTAGGTACGGGCGAACCGGGCGGTCGCCCGGGGCGGCATCTTGTATGGGGCGGCATGAGCGCTTAACCCTATGAGCCCGACTGACGCAAAGTGCGTCAAAAAACATTCATGGGAGCGCTCGTGGAGGATCTCGCCTGGGGAGTAATTCAGTCTAGAACCGCCACTGGATACAGCGCACGTTTGAGGTGAAAATGTTCCACCTTTTAAAAGCCTAATCCTAATCGTGGTTAAATCCATCAATTAGACAAAAGAATCAGTAGGGTACAGTTTGGTTTCATAGTAGCCTACCAGGCATAGGCTATGTCAAAAGCAGGCTAGGATGAAGCTGGGAGGAATTTAACAAGTTCTACACAGTCATTCGTTTCTTGTTGGTCTCCACGTAATTTTCGTAGGCAAACGAATTAACGAAATTATCTTGGGTATCATTTTGCTGGCGCATTCACGTCCGTTGTCTGGCCCTGCGTGTTGTCTAGCTTGTTCCGCGTGGTTGGCCGCTGTCGAATCAAAACAATCTAGGCCAGTGTTTTTCAACCTTTTTTGAGCCAAGGCACACTTTTTTCATTGAAAAAATCCTGAGGCACACCACCAGCCGAAAATGTTAAATAAAATGAAATTTTATGGAAAATTAAATTAAATAAAAATCTGTAGCCCGCATTAATGATATCAAGTCATTCTTGTCAAAGTGTCTTGAATAGGAATCAAATGAACACAAAGAAAATTATTTCTATTCACTCTTTTTTTAGACCACTTAGATGAAATTGGATAATTTCCCACGGCACACCTAGCAATGTGTCACGGCACACTAGTGTGCCACGGCACAGTGGTTGAAAAACACTGATCTAGGCTACAGTAAGTGATTTGATTGGATTTTGTGCCGAATACGCGCATTGTCTCACGCACAGGCACACACACATAAATATAGATAGATCAGTCCGTGTCTACATTTGATCTTTTTGTCTATCGTTTTTTTATGGGAAGTAGCAAGTCTTTACAAGTCAATAGGCGCAAGTCCAAGTGAAAGTCCGAGTCATTGATGTTAAAGTCCAAGTCGAGTTGCAAGTCTTTTTATATTTTGTCAAGTCGGGTCTAAAGTCATCAAATTCATGACTCGAGTCTGACTCGAGTCCAAGTCACATGACTCGAGTCCACACCTCTGCTACCTACCCACCAAACATTAGACGTCTGATGGACGTGCAGATCATGTCTTTATTGCGTCCATCGGTCCAAGACCAATTCTGCAGGACTAAAGTGCTCCTCTCCGACCTCAGTTCTGTCTCCCAGTGACCTACAAGGAGAGGTGCAAACACACACTGAAGTTGAGGTGTAGGCAGCAGAAGGCAGGCAGGTGTAGGCAGCAGGTTTGAAGCTTAGCTAGTGAGAGAGATGCCACACACTCTGAGTTATAAGTCATTTTTTTTAATAAAGCGGTAACGTTTCGGCCTTTATGGCCTTGCGATCTGAAGAAGATGGTCAGTTTTTTTAATAAAGCGGTAACGTTTCAGCCTTTATGGCCTTGCGATCTGAAGAAGATGGTCAGTTTTTTTAATAAAGCGGTAACGTTTCGGCCTTTATGGCCTTGCGATCTGAAGAAGGCCATAAAGGCCGAAACGTTACCGCTTTATTTAAAAACTGACTTATAACACGGAGGGTGCCTCTCATTTGGTGTTTTATACACCCTCACTTCCTTCCTCGATCCTCGTCCTCACTGATCTAGATAGAGAATGATGGGGCGGCAACAATGGGATAGTCTATCCAGTGCTAGTTATGGATCAGTGCGAACACCCCTCGAGGGTCGAGCATCCCAGAGTGTGCGGCATCTCTTTCTCTAACTGTATCCTAGTGACCACCGACCTTTGACCCCCTCTCCTCCCCGTCACGTTTTTCCGAAATCAGTGCTAAAGTGACGTAGGTTAGGTAATGCGCATGTGTTCAGAGAGAGTAAAGCGTCGCCATAGGTCAGACTCGGTCAGACTGCGTGCCTACGTCACATGTACTCCCTCTGAGCCTGTGCAGGAGACGCGTAGCCCAACAAGAAAAACGGTTGAAATGTGCTTCCTTGGTCTCTGCTGAGGTCTACGTGATAGCTCTGTCCATATCTTTTACTGTCTATGGTTTTTTCCATCTTCCAAAAACTCTTCCAAGATGGCGTCCGGGGACGGTCGCGGTGTCGTCTGGCAGGTGCCCTCCGCCAGTGGGCCGTCCTTCCCGCAGACGCACATGCTGGCGTCCGTGGCGGCGTCGACGGTGGAGTGTGTGGACGCGGAGACCCAGACGGCGGGGCTGTTCTATCCGTCGGCCACGCAGCTGCACCGGAGAGACCAGCAGGAGGCGCTGCAGCAGCTCAGACAGGAAATGATGCGGGACAGGAGGCCGCCGCTCACCACCATCAGTCCAGGAAGAGGTGGGGGAATTAGTGTGTGTGTGTGTGTGTGTGTGTGTGTGTGTGTGTGTGTGTGTATAATTGATGAGAAGTAAGAGAAAGAACTTTCACTGTTAGTTATTTCATCATCCAACATCCAGTAGGCTAGTCATGCTAACAATCTGCATTTTTCTGAAAGCATGTGTGAGTTATGTGTGTTATTGTAATCATGTGTGTGTGTGTGTGTGTGTGTGTGTGTGTGTGTGTGTGTTCTGCAGGATACTGGCGAAAGCAACTGGATCACATCAGCTGTCACTTGCGCAGCTACACACAGAACAATCTAGAGTTCCGTGGCCTGATAGGAGAGCCTCGCATGGGCCGGGTAAACAAACAAACTAACAAACAAGCAAACAACAACAACAGCAGCAATAACAACAACAACAACAACAATTCAAAGTGAAAAACACCAATCCAATAATCACAATAAAACAAATAAACTCACATGGAACTATTATCATTATCAGTCAAGACACCAACAAAACATTAAGAAGGCCTCATATAACCGAGACCAGACATACCAGACATATCAGTCAAACACAATCGATAATTTATCAATCAATCAATAATTTTCTGAATGGCTGTGAAGCAACACAAGGGCTTTGCAGTCTGTTCTGTTCTATGTAAACTCATCTCAGATGAATTTACGTTTCTTTCTTTTTCTCTCAACGTTTCTGAAGATGGTCTCTGCAACGATCGAGCAGGACAACTTTGAGGTCAGCCTCCGGGTCACTTTTGTTGCGGCCACGCCGGACAAGCCAAAGGTACGTAAGCGATAATGTGCCTAAATAATGCCTATTGTTTGTAAGGGGTAATGTGTTGTGTGTGTGATGGCGTTTGTAAGGGGTAATGTGTTCTGTGTGTGATGCCTAGTGCCTATAGAATGTGTTGCATACTTTGTTAAATATTGCACACAGTGTTAAGCTTTATAGGGAGGCTGGTTGTTTTTTTTGTTTCCTGGCACCCATATTAACAGTGGTTCATACTTATTGCTCAGAAAGTGCAGTGGGGATTTGAAGGTGCTTGTTGGTGGTGATTGGTGTTGGTGTTTGCAGACTCCGGAGGAGGTGGAGCTGAAGAGGCCCATGGCTCTGAGTGAGATCGTTAATCTGAGCAGCGTCACGGAGGGGGCAAGAGACAACAGACACGGTGAGGACACACACACACACACACACACACACACACACACACACACACACACACACACACACATCTCACTTGACAAAAGCCTGAATTTTCATCATCCATCTACCCATGCGTTCTCTCTCTCTCTCTCTCTCTCTCTCTCTCTCTCTCTCTCTCTCTCTCTCTCTCTCTCTTCTGTTCAGTAGCAGAGAACGGTTCCACTCCTGCTGGTCAGAGGAAAATCCCAAGGACCCAGAAGAAGGCCGTGGAGATACAGCCTGTGAGAGAACACACACACACACACACACACTCCTGACGGTAGTGATTTTGATGATGGTGGTAGTGGTGGTGATGATAATGATGAGGATAATTATGGTGATGAAGAAGAAGATGATGATGATGATGGTGATGATGATTGTGATGGTGATGAGTAATCGTGTGGCCCAGTGCAGGGAATGCCTGCTATGTGTGAGACTGTAGCATGCCTGCTGTGATGGAACGTTTGTATTTGTTTAGATTATTGCAATTCATTTGACCCTATTATGCTGCTGTTCACTTCCAGCCAATCAAAGACAGTCTGCTGCTGAAGGAGGTGGGGCCTGAAGGTGGGGGGCGTGTCGAGGAACTGCAGCAACTACTGGAGGAGGTAGGGAGTGTGTTTACCTCTTTGTTTGTTTGTTTGTTTGTTTGTTTGACCATCCCATAATAATGTTTGTTTCAGGGAGCTGACCCATCGTGTCAAGACAGTAATGGTCATCCAGCCCTGGTTGTCGCGGTAACAAACAGTCACCATGAGGTCATTCCTGTGCTGGTGCAACGAGGAGCCGACATCAACCGCCAAT
The DNA here is from genome assembly GCF_963854185.1 of Sardina pilchardus. Lineage (NCBI taxonomy): Eukaryota > Metazoa > Chordata > Actinopteri > Clupeiformes > Clupeidae > Sardina > Sardina pilchardus. The sequence continues at coordinate 12,820,552 of NC_084994.1, read as the reverse complement.
CAGGACCGTGAGTACTACCCATTCCCACATACATCGTGTGTGTGTGTGTTTGTCAGTGCAACTGTGTGTGTGTGTGTGTGTGTGTGTGTGTGTCAGTGCAACGGTGTGTGTATGTGTCTGTGTGTGTGTGTGCAACTGTATGTGTGTGTGTGTGTGCAACTGTATGTGTGTATGTGTGTGCAACTGTGTGTGTGTGTGTGTCAGTGTGTGTGAGTGTCAGTGCAACTGTTTGTGTGTGTGTCAGTTCTAGTGTGTGTTTTGTTGTTAACTGTGTGTGTGTGTGTGTGTGTGTGTGTGTGTGTGCAACTGTATGTGTGTATGTGTGTGCAACTGTATGTGTGTGTGTCTGTGTGCGTAACTGTGTGTGTGTGTGTTGTGAGCTCCTTCTTCATTCTCCCGTCTCTCCCTCAGACTCAACAACACGGCGCTGCATGTGGCTGCTGCCATGGGCAACCGCGGCCTCAAGAGCGCCGAGACTCTACTGGGGTGAGAACACACACATGCACACACGTGAACACACCTGCAAGAACACACACACACACACACACACACACACACACACGTGATCGCACACCCGCAGGAACACACACACACACACACACACACACACACACACACACGTGATCGCACACCCGCAGGAACACACACACACACACACACACACACACACACATACACATTTTTCCGACTCCCTTCAGACATGGCCAAATGCTCAGTGCCAGTGTACTGAGTTCAGCACCATTTAGTTCATAATTAAACAAGCGGAGGCCTTCTCCTGTACTTTTTTTTAATATTCAATCTCTACAGCACCAAACGTCTATGGACAGACTAAAAAACACTCCCTCTCTCCCTCCCTCTCCCTCTCTCTCCCTCTCCCTCCCTCTCTCTCTCTCTCTCTCTCTCTCTCAGGTGTAGCGCCAGCCTGAAGAAGAAGAACACTCGCGGTCAGACGGCGTACGACGTGGCGGTCAGCTCCGACTGCCGTGAGCTGGTCTCGCTCATCGCCGCGCGCGCCGGTCAGGGTCTGCTGGACCGCCTCGCCAAACCCAGAACCCGCTCAGGGCTGGACGTGTTCTGAGAACACTGACCCCGCGACCCGACTTGTGCTGGACGTGTTCTGAGAACAGTGACCTGTGACCCGACTTGTGCTGGACGTGTTCTGAGAACAGTGACCTGTGACCCGACTTGTGCTGGACGTGTTCTGAGAACAGTGACCCCGTGACCCGACTTGTGCTGGACGTGTTCTGAGAACAGTGACCTGTGACCCGACTTGTGCTGGACGTGTTCTGAGAACAGTGACCCCGTGACCCGACTTGTGCTGGACGTGTTCTGAGAACAGTGACCCGTGACCCGACTTGTGCTGGACGTGTTCTGAGGAAAATTACCCCGTGACCCGATTTATGCCGTGGCCTTGGAGTCCCCAGTATGCCAAAGCAGGCCAGTATTTGTGACTACAGTCAGCACAGGACATTGGCTCATGTGATGGAACCCCCCCGAAATACCAATGCCTTCGTTTGGGCACTTTGGAGTTGGGAGTTTGGAGCCTGTAAGCCCAAAGGTGTGCCTTTTATAAAAATGTGTTTTAAAGAAATAAGAAAAATAAATTAGATAAGGCCTCATGCGATTTGATCATAAATGGACAGCCTAGACACAACGGCGTCTGGATTGCTGTGCAAATTCTCAGTTCTTAACAGCCGATTGAGGGTGTTACTTGAAACGGATAGCTCTGAATGTAATCCTGTGTGTATGTATGTGTGTGTGTGTGTAATTTCCAAATGATGACTCTGCTCTGCAGGTGGATGTGATCATTAAAGCTCCATTCTATTCATGGGTTTCATCAGGTCCCTTTCCACAGGTGTATTAATCAAGCACCATGCAGTCTGCATTCGTAATCAAGGTGCTTGATGCTACACACCTGTGGAAAGGGACCTGATGAAACCCATGAATTTAACATGGTATTAATTAACCTGTAGTTAACAACCCGATTAACACATAATGAACCTCAGGTGAACGACACATCCTCAGTCGTAACCCCGCGTTCACACTGTCCACGTCCGTCGACGGATCTCGGAGGTTGTGTCTGCCGTATGTGTATTTGCATACACGCGATCTGATTGGCTGACGGATCCGTCGCTGCCTGAAAAGTTGAACATTTCTCAACTTTCTTGACGGAGGCAACGGAGCTGAAGGAACGGACGGACCCACAATGCGTTTCGAGTCCGCCCCATGCAAAGTGAATGAGATCCGTTGACGGACGTAGACAGTGTGAACGCGCATACACCTGTGGAAAGGGACCTGATGAAACCCATGAATTTAACATGGTATTAGTTAACCTGTAGTTAACAACCTGATTAACACATAATGAACCTCAGGCAAACGACACATCCTCAGTCGTAAGGAGCTGATACATCTCTGATTAATAAGGGCTCAGTCAGCCCTGCTGCAGATCAACGGCACTTACACCAGAAAGAGAAAATCATTTCTACCCCACTGCACATTACTGCATTACTAACCAGTCATCATGGAGGCTTTGGATGCAATCACTCCATTTAGGAAAACTCACTTACCATACATTTTCTTACACAGGGCACACTTAAAATATGCATTTTTTTTTTTTGCAACGATTCTGATTGCTGTCAAAATGAATGCAAGGATTAATAGGCTATCTGAATTGATGTTTGCTATCGAGCATTGTTGGATGAATTATTCAATGTGCAACAACGTTTCAATAAAACATGATACCTCACACGAAACTGCTCTTTCTCCTGTGTCCTTGTCCGAGTGTGGTGTCATGCAGGGAAAAAATGATGCTGAAGTCGTTAAGTGCTGTGAGTTGATTTGGGGTGTTTTAATAC
>NC_084994.1:12792697-12810197 GCF_963854185.1 Sardina pilchardus | reverse complement strand
AACACTTTATTCTTCCATCTGTTCCGCGATTTAATTTGCTTTGAGTTAACATGCTGTAGGCAGTGTGTGTGTCAACTGTAGGTTTGTGTAAGCGTAAGTGTGTGTGTGTCCTCACTAGTGCTGCCACTAACGACTAATTTTCTAACGATTAATCTTTCGACTAATTTTTCGATTAGTCGACTAATCTAACCGACTATTTTTCTTTAAAAAAATCAAGTTTTTGTTATTTTGTTGTGTCTATTTAATTTTTAACTCAACTGAAGGGCCAAAACATGACATATAGCCATAGATATAGATATGATATCAATATCAGCCTACTTTTGTAGAGTTAATAACAGAATGAATAACATTACAGCCGTTAGAGACGGGAGACCAAAAATAAATAGGGGGTCAATAGCGAAACGATTAGTCGACTAAAAAAAATGGCATCGACTAATTTTCATAATCGATTAGTTCGATTATGTCGATTAATCGCGGCAGCACTAGTCCTCACCATGGAAGAGTGTTCGCGAGGGTATGTGTGTTGTGTGTGTGTGCATGTGTGTGTGTTGTGTGTGCGTGTCAGTATGTACTGTATGCATGTATGTGTGTGTGTGTGTGTGTGTGTGTGTGTGTGTGTGTGTGTGGTCATTATGTGTGCGTGTGTGTGCGATGTGTGTGTCAGTATGTATGTATGTATGTATGTATGTATGTATGTATGTATCAGGGATGGAAATTAACTTTTTTGTCCACCTGCCACTGTGGCAGGTAGATTTTAAAATCTACCAGCCACTCAACATTTTTACCAGCCAATATTCAACCGTTCCATACATTATACTGCCAAGTAGGGATGTAACGGTATGGAAATTTAAACCCACTGTTATAGTGACCAAAATTATCACGGTTTTTGGTAGCCTATTATCGCGGTATTGTGTTCAATATGTTAAGAAAGCACTGATAGGCCTACACAAGCTGAAATAGTTTTTAAAAAGTGTGACCGTGTCTATTACATTACAAAAATACAGGCAAAACATTATTGCCTTAAGCGGGATAGGCTACAGATCATTCAGAGCAGTGGCAATCCTAGTCTCTGCTCAACCCTCCACACACACAGAAAATGGCTTGTCTTGTTTCTACTTCATATATGAATTCATACACTTTATATATTTTGTTAACAATTTATAGCATTTTAGGATCTGCATAATTACTCATTTGAATACTTCCTATTGATTACACTTGTTGATATTTTAGGGGTGGTGTGTAGGTCTAATTGAGTGCCGGTCACTTTAAAAAGTACGTGAACATAATCAGGTTTCATTCGGTTTTAGAAAAATAGTCACACATAGTTCGAGGACACATGTTTTCATTAAATAACATGAATGTTCAAAAAACGAAGGAAAATATTTCTGGCGTCATAGAAAAGATAAGTGTCTTGCAATGTTAACTTCTATGATTTAGGTAGGTTACTGTGGTATGGCATTGTGAGTTGTTCCGTTCACTTTTTCCTTGGTCATGTTTAATTGGCTGCGTGCTTAACTTAGGTACCATGACTCGGAGTTTTGGTATATCTGTTATATATCCAATGTATTTCCTACCTACACGTATTAACCGGTAGCCTCGTTGTAAATGTAAACAGTCAATGGTTGTAGGCTATCTAGCTGCCACCTTAACTGGAAGCGTAGGCTAGGCTCTTATGGCCACTGACGCAATGATGAGAGCCAACATTCTAAGGCGTTCCAGAATATTTGTTGTGATCGTCATGTCCATGCTATCTATCAATGTTGGGGATATTGATACAAGGCGTGTTCTTATCTCTGTGGCGACTGCTAATATCCTGATGAAATAAACAACTAGAAGTAGAGGTAGTTGCTTACCCGCCACAGTGGCGGGTGTGTTGACATATCTCACCCGCCAGCGCGCAAAACTACACGCATTTGGCGGGTGGCGGGTGGCTAATTTCCATCCCTGGTATGTATGTGTGTGTGTGTGTGCATGCATGCGTGTGTGTGTGTGTGTGTGTGTGTGCGCACACGAGTCCTCACCGTGGAACAGGGCCTGCGGGGGCATGGCGTCGGGGATGAGGTCGGCCTCGGACAGCAGGGAGGGCGTGGCCGAGTGCGAGGCGGGCGTCCCCGGGGCGGAGAAGTCCGGCGAGGGCGACGGCGACGGGCTGGTGAGCGGCGTGCGGTCCGACGAGCTCATGGACGAGAAGTCGATCACCTCGCCCTTCTCCAGCACCAGCTCGCCCACGCCGAGTCCGCCGCCGCCGAGACCTCCTCCTCCTCCTCCTCCTCCTCCTCCGCCGCCGCCGCCGCCACGGCGACCGCCCCGCCCTGATGCCGCGCCCGTCGCCCCCGACGACGAGGAGGACATCTTGACGGGCGTGGACGAGGTGCTGCTGCTGCCGCCGCTGCCGTATCCCCCGGAGACCATCAGGCCGCCGCGCTCGCCGTAACCGGCCGAGGAACTGCCCGAGGCCGCTTCTATAGAGAGAGAGAGAGAGAGAGAGGGAGAGAGGGAGAGAGGGAGAGAGAGAGAGAGAGAGAGAGAGAGGAAAGAAAAAAAGAAAAAAAAGAAAGAAAGAAAAAAGAGGAAGAAAGAAAGAAAGAAAAAAGAAAGAAAGAAAAGAGGAAGAAAGAGAGAGAGAGATACAGACAGGCAGTGACAGATACAGACAGACCATTACTTTCTTCGTCACAACAAACACTGATAAGAGCATTTTGTTTATATATTTTGTTGTATATATGCATATAAATATATTAAACTACTATTCAACTCTGTGTAGATAATAGAAACAAGAGATGTGTTGCTTCCCTCCATGCCTTTATATTCTCAGACAGTGTGTGAGTGTGTAAATGTGCACGGGTCTGTCTGCATGTGTGTGTTCACAAAACATGCGTATTGAGGGTGTTATATGTATGTGTCTTGACATAATCATGCATGTGTATGTTTATGTGTGCATGCATGTGCGTGTGTGTGTGTGTGTGCGTTGACATAACCATGTAAGTGTATGTTTATGTGTGCATGCATGTGCGTGTGTGTGTGTGTGTTTGTGTGTGTGTTGACATAACCATGTAAGTGCGTGCGTGCGTGCGTGCGTGCGTGCGTGCGTGCGTGCGTGCGTGCGTGCGTGCGTGCGTGTGTGTGTGTGAAGCGTGCCTTTCTGTGCGCGGCGGATGTCCTTGGCCTCCTGCGTGCGCGAGCGCTTCTCCTTGAGCTGCATGGCGCTCTCCACGGGGTTACGAGCACCGCGCTTACGCAGACCCTCCACCGTGATGGTGGGGTCCAGAGCAGGCTTACTGGGGGCTACAGAGAGAGAGGGGGGGGGGGGGGGGAGAGAGAGAGAGAGGGGGGGGGGGGGGAAGAGAGAGAGAGAGAGGGAGAAAGATAATTATTCCTTTAATCAATCTAATCTAGTGTTATCACCTCCTCCACTGAAACACATGAAACATGACGATCCAAATCATAGAATTAAAACAAACAAAACAAGCACGTTTCACATCATAAACTTGCAAGCCAAAAGGGCACCCACAAAGGTCTTTTCTTTGCCATAGACTATTCCATGGAGTGTGTGTGTGTGTGTGTGTGTGTGTGTGTGTGTGTGTGTGTGTGTGTGTGTGTGTGTGTGTGTGTGTGTGTGTGTGTGTGAGTGTACCTTTGGCTTTGAGGGCGGCCACAGAGGTCTTGTCTCCATCGGGGCGTAGAGTTGGAGGACGGTTCTGCACCAGCTTCCACCAGCCCGGTTCTCCAAACTCCTGCGCACCGGAACGGAAGAACGTGGGACTGCCCACTGACAGGCAGCCAGCCACCGTACTCCACCAGGTAGAGGTCTTCTTCCTGTGGAGGAGAGAGGAGGAGAGGAGAGGGGGAGGAGAGGGGGAGGAGGAGGAGGAAGAGGAGAGGAGAGGGAGAGGAGAGGAGAGGAGAGGAGAGGAGAGGAGAGGAGAGGGAGAGGAGAGGAGAGGGGGAGGAGAGGAGAGGGGGGAGGAGGAAGAAGAGAGGAGAGAAGGAGAGGAGAGGGCGAGGAGTGAAAAAGGGGGGAGAAGAGAGGAGAGGAAAGGAGAGCATATGAGGAGAGGGAGGAAAAGAGGGGGAGGAGAGAATATGAGAGGGTGGGAGGGAGAGGAGAGGAAAGAGAAACAGGAGAAGGGCGAGGACATGAAAGGAGGAGAAGAAATAAGGAGCAGAAGGAGGAAAAGTGAAGATGAAGAGGAGTGGGGGGAGAACATTAGAAAACAAGAGAACAGAGACAGAGCAAAACTGGGAACCAGCAGCACAGTAGTGGGTATGACGTGGTCAACTGAAGTGAAGTGATGGGGTGGCTCTCAAACTCTCTCCTCCCACTGATCTATAACTAACACTGGATAGACTATCCCATTGTTGCCGCCCCATCATTCTCTATCTAGATCAGTGAGGACGAGGATCGAGGAAGGAAGGGAGGATGTTTAAAAGACCAAATGAGAGGCACCCAGAGAGTGGTAAGGGGTGCCTCTCATGCAGCATTTATACGTCCTCCCTCGCTCCTCGATGCCTCGATCCTCACTGATCTACATAAAGAATGATGGGGGGGGAAACAGTGGGATAGTCTATCCAGTGTTAGTTATAGATCAGTGGGAACGCCCCTCGAGGATCGAGCATCGAGGATCGAGGAGGCATGATGAGAGGCACCCGGTGCTCTATCCCTCACCTGGAGCCGAGCAGGAAGTTCCAGTGCCGTCCAATGAAAGCGCAGATGTCCTCCTTCCACCTGAAGTAGCCCTGACGGCCCGTACCTTCCAGGGAAAGGTTATACATGGCCAACATCACCACCTGTTCACAGGGAATAAACAACAGGGAAAGGTTATACATGGCCAACATCATTACCTGTCCACAGAGAATAAACAACAGGGATAAGTTACATACGGCCAACATCACCACCTGTTTACAGGTAAGAAACCCCAGGGATAGATTATATATGGCCAACATCACCAACTGTTTACAGATAATACATGGTCAGGTCAACATTACCACCTTTTGACAGGGAATACACCAGGGATAGGTTATATAAGGTCAGTTGAAATAATAACTCTGTTCTGCAAACTTTCTTCAAAGAATCCTCCAAGCAAAAAAAAAAACCATGGATATTTTTATGACTGAACGGTAATGTACTTCCATAAATATCTTCCAAATCCCATGGACCACAGAATACACAACCCTCATAGCCAAATCGATCACCTGGTGACAGGTGACAACCACTCTGTTGGGTTTTTATGGTTCAATGGTGTAAACCCAAGCAGGCCACAAAGTGCAAGACACATTTGTTGAACTGATGTGGAATGACTGCATCATTACTCATTAAACCATTAAAGACGTGCTAACAGTAGTTTGGTCACTAGCAGCCAATCTTTTCTGCTTTGTTCAATCAACACTTGTGCTTTGTGCTTGAGGTTTGAGCTTGTCTCTGTTGCTGATCACCATTTGAGAGTAAAAAAAAACTTTTGTTTTTGTTTGAAGAGACCCAAATATACTTATGTGACTAAGCAAGCAAGCTAATAGTTAAGTTCTGTGTAAAAACCTTTCACGGAAAGAATGTTGTGAATATCTAGGTTTTTTTTTTCTGTGTCTGTGTGTGTGTGTGTGTGTGTGTGTGTGTTACCTGCTGCCAGGTGAGCCTCATCCTCTCGAAGCTCTCCTTGCCGTCCTCGGCGCAGTCGGAGCAGGTGAACTTGAAGAAGTTGTCCCCCTTCAGGTAGCTGGGCTGCTCCCCTCGCAACTGCCCTAAATAGCCAGGGAGGAGTGAGAGAGTGAGAGAGAAAGAGAGAGGGAGAGAGAAAGAGAGAGAAAACGAGAGAGAGAGAGAGAGAGAAGTGAAAAGAAAGAAAAGATAAAGAACACAAAAGTGAAAGATGGATGGATGGAGAAGAAGAAGGAGGGAGAACAAACTGCTCAGAGACAGACACATGTTTTTTTTTAAACTCAGATCCAGTCTTTATTCAAGAAAGGAAGACCACAGGCCTCAGGCACATTCATAAGGCTTCACATTCTCCTCCTGCCAGCACAGCTGTATCACACAATAACTACCAGTAGAGCGGGAGGATATATCGTTATAACACACGGGAGGATATCTCGTTATAACACACAGCACCAAGCGTCTCCGTGGTGGAGGCACTGATGACGGACACAGCAGGACAGCGTCACACACAACACGCGCAACAGAGAGAGATCAGGCTTTTGAGCTTTTATGCTCCGAAGAGGGTTTTGAGCTTAAGCGTTTAGTGTTCAAGTTTATATATGGATATTCACTCCGAATTGCGACATGACTTGTGTACATCTATCCAGGTGCAAACAAACCCTCCTCCCTTCTCCTCATACACCTCTCCTCTCTTCTTCATCCCTCTCCTCCTCTTCCTCCTCCTCCCAGGCCCTCACCAGATGGTATCCACCTTCTCCTCTCCTCTATCCCTTTCTCCTCTCCTTTATCCCCCCCTCTCCCTCCTCCTCCTCCTCCTCCTCCTTCATCTCCTTCATCCCCCTCTCCCTCCTCCTCCTCCTCCTCCTCCTCCTCCTCCCAGGCCCTCACCGGATGGTATCCACTTGTGGCACTTCTCGCAGTGGAAGGCGGTGGTGTCGTCGCTCCAGCTGTTCCCGCCGCTGCCGCTGCCGCCGCCCCCGGTGCCGCCGCCACCACTGGTCTCGGCGTCCTCGGCGGCGTCCTCGCTGTTGAGCGAGTCGCCGCTCTGGTCGTGCGACAGGTCGAGCGAGGCCTGGTCGTGCTCCTGCTCCTCGGCCTCCACGATCAGCAGCGTCTCCCCCTCCACCTCGCCTTCCTCCAGGCCCTCGGAGGTCGACACGCAGCCCGGGCCCGTCGTCTCCTCCTCCTCCTCCGCGCCTCCTCCTCCTCCTCCTCCCCCCCCACCTCCTGCTGCTCCGTCACCCCCCCGCTGGCTGCTGCTGCCTCCTCCTCCCGCCACCTCCATGGTCTTGGGGAGGGCGGAGGAGGGCAAGCAGTAACTGTGGGTGACGGTTACCGAGAAACCGTCTGAAAACAAACAAACAAAACAAACAGAAATGCAGAGATGACATTTAGATGAGTGTTGTGTGTGGAAGGACTGGCAATGGACACGGGAAATGCATACTGTCTGTCTGCATACCGTTTGTCTGTCGTACAGCTAACGCAGTGATGCAGTCTTCTACTTGATACAGTATACCCAATTAAAAATAATCATCATCGCAGTATACCCACTTTAAATAGTCAAAGACACTAACATGTGGAGTTGATCACAGTATGCCCACTACAGCGAACTAGACTACACCACTGGCATGACCAATACGTCTCGCAACATGACATTCAATTAATTCTATGAGTGATTTGGCAGAAGCACCATCACTGATCTGTTGCCCTAAAAAGTAGCAGATCAGGTTTAACTACCATATACAATGTTTCAAGAAGAAACGAGTGAACTAAGCTCTACTTGAGGGAGTCTACTGGAAGATCGTCTAGGGAGATTACACATAACACCACACATGGAAAAAAACATCATCAGAAGGGCATCTCATCGCTCACCCAAGGTTCTTCTGACAGCGGGGTCACCCCCCACACACCACCTGGAACGGAACGGCGCCGGTGTAGTTTACGGGCTCTGGGTCGCTCCGGAGGCGGCGGCGGACGCTTCTCTGCGCTGCCGCTCCGTCTCCAGCTCTTGGGTCAGCTGAATCTGCTCCGCCAACAACCGCAGGTTCTCCCTCTTCCGCTCCACTCGTTCCAAGTCGCGCAACACTCCTTCGTGCAGTCGCTGCGCCAAGACATGAAGGTTAGCGGCTAATAGTAAAGGCAGCCAATCTAGTAGCAGCACACAAGCTCGCAGAATGAATGAACTAAGTTTACCGATTTCTAAATAAAGTGTAGAACAAACGAATGGTATATATATGAATGGAACCGTACAGTCATTGACGAGGACAGAGCAATGCTATTTCACTAGTTCAGACCATGCATGTAGCCTGCTCGCTAACTAGCAACACATGCAGTTAACTGTTTCCCCGAAACAAAGCACGGGCATGAAATAAATAAATAATGAGTTGCACAAACATAGCATTAACAAAGACTTCAGGAGAAATATTTATTTGATGCTGACATGATGAGGGGTTTGTAGATGGGATAGCTTAGCTAAGCTAATGAATGTTAGCTGGACATAGCAAGTCCGTTGACTGTTCACATTACCGTTCTGTCCCAATTCTGTTTGAGATGCACTCCAGCCACGGTACCTATGGTCAGACCCACCGACAGTCCCAAGACAACTTTAGAGGTTGTGGACATAGCTGTCTTGCATTCCTAGTGGTTCACCACCTGTAAAGTCACACTATGCAGTACGGGCACCGCTATTCTGCGAGGACGTTTTGATAACAAGGAGCCATCTTCGGAGTTGAGGTTGAGGTTCATGTGAAACTACTTCCGGGGCAAAGTTTATGGAGCTGTTGTATGCATGGTGAAAATGTTCTGCTGGTCCAGACCCAGACCACAGACTGTGAAGAATAGGTCCAGACTGGTAATATATGACGATGCCAGGTGTTACAGTATAACTAGTCTCCAGTGACATCCTACATTTAAAATGTGAATAGCTCGTCAGCTCCATATGAAGGTCACCGTGCTTGGTAACATGATGAAAACATTATAAAACACACAACCAAAGTTGATTTACTAAAGATGTGCATTTAATCACTTGTCATGGAGAAGTGAAAAAAGCAGAGGACAATGGTAGAATTATGTAATTACAGATAAAAAAGGAAATATTATTTAAAAATCGCTCCTTACACAGTAGAGGGGGAAAAAAAGACAATTTAATACAAGTTGGGAAAACAAAAGGTTTTGCTGAAAGCTAGTAAATACATTATGTACATATATCAGATTAAAGATAGTGTGACAAGCACATCTTGTATGTTCTGAGTTGCCATGGTAGCCAGCAGCAAGTAACAAAACATAGAAGTACACAAGCTGAAGGGGGCTTGGTGATGCATGTGACATGTGTTATAATAAACAGATACATCATCAGGACTTGGAGAGGGCAACCCGAGATATCAGGTGAAGAGTGTGTGAAACCAAGAAACATCAGTGTATACGGCGTGGACGCCTATAAAGCACTGGAAGGGGAGTTACGTAAACGTGCGTGTGACTTTTTACAGCTCTGCGAAGCAACACATACGTGTAGTAGCTACGAAATTCTGCGTGGACAGTGCAGGAAAAGGAGGGAAAAGAAAGCAGTTTATAGCTTAAGTCTGAGGCCAGTTCCTCTTGTAAAATGAAGAGTGTTTTTGCTTAGAGGGTCAGCAGGTCGTCAAATAACACATCAGAAGGGGAAAACAAAATAAAAAAAATAAATCAACACTGGAAATGCATTCCATAACATAAAATGCTGTAGAACCTATGAAAAATAACATTTCCCTTATACCATAAAAACAAAAACAAAATATAAAAATAAAAACTATACAGGTTTATAATAACACATCAACAAACCCTTCGGTCTGAAAGAAAGGCAACGGTCACACCCCTCGGTCACCCACAGTGAATTTCATCTGTCGAATCAGTGTGCCTTCTTCCAGGGGACAGCTACGTCTAGCAGCCACCAGTGACAGGATCCCTGCCCCATCACACAGACACAGACACACCACACACACACACACTATGGTCAGGCGACCGTCTCTAGGCTCATTCAGTTGATATTGTAGCCACCACCAGTGACTGGTTTCTTGCCGTCATCATCCCCCACAAAACACGCACACACACAGGCCCACTCCCCACTCCTGCAATCAGGCGACAGTCTCTAGGCGACAGTCTCTAGGCAACCATCTCTAGGCAACCGTCTCTAGGCGACCGTCTCCAGGAACATGCAGCTGATCTGCAGGCCCTGCTGGTCGGCGCAGGCGTCCACGAAGGCGTCCATGTCCTGCCGCAGCTGGAAGACGAACAGGAAGGGGTCCTTGGCCTCGGGGTAGTCCGACTCCAGCGCCGACTTCAGAGCGTCCGCGCGCTCCTCCTCGTCCATCTGCAGGACGCTCGGCTCCGTCACCTGGCCGCGGAACAGCTGCTGATTGTTCCGGATCCACCGCAGGGCCGCGCGCAGGTCGCGCATGATGCCCGGTTCCTGACGCCGGAAACAAGAAGAGTCGGTCAGCGGAGGAATCACGTTGACCACCTACAGTGCCTATAGAAAGTCATCATACCCTTTTGAAATAGTTACTTTTTTTGTCTTACAGCCTGAAATCAAAACCCATTTTAAAAACAATCTTTTTCAGTTTTATTCACAAATGTAGCTGTACAACATCAAAATAATGAAAAAAAAGTCAACAGTTTGAAAATTAATAAAAAATTAAAAACTAGAATAACCGGATTGGAAAAGTCATCATACCCCTGACTTAATACTTTGTGTAGCTTCCTTTTGCTTTCATTGCAGCCCTCAATCTGTTTGGATATGTCTTTATTATAGCTTTGCACACCTAGATTGGGGAATATTTGCCCAATCTTCCGTGCAGAATTGTTAAAATTCAGTCAAATTCTGTAGGGAATGGTGATGGACTGCTCTCTTCAAGTCAATCCACAGATTTTCTATAGGATTTAAGTCAGGGCTCTGACTTTTCCACTCAAGGATATTCACCATCCTATCCTTAAGCCACTACTTTGTTCTTTTGACAGTATGTTTAGGATCATTGCCGTGTTGGAAGGCGAATGACCTGCCCATATTCAGCTGTCTAGCAGAGGGACGCAGGTTTTCCTCAATCATTTGGGTGTACTTGGCAGCATCCATTTTCCCTCCTATCCTGACAAATTGCCCAGCCCCACTGAAGAGAAACATCCTCACAACATAATGTTGCCCCCACCATGCTTCACACTAGGTATGGTGTGTTTTGGGTGTGTTTGGTTGTGTATACTGTGTTTGGTAAGTGCCTGGAGCTCAGTCCAAAAAGTTCAATCTTAGTCTCCAAAAAGTTCAATCTTAGTCTCATCTGACCATAAAAGCTTTTTCCACATGGTAGCAGAATATTCAGATGTGTTTTTGCACTGAACTCCAAGCGCTATGTTTGGTGAAAACCAAACACAGTACACCACCCAAAACACACCATACCTAGTGTGAAGCATGGTTGGGGCAACATTATGTTGCGGGGATGTATCTCTTCAGCAGGGACTGGGCAATTGGTCAGGATAGAAGGGAAAATGGATGCTGCCAAGTACACCCAAATTCTTGAGGAAAACCTGTGTCCCTCTGCTAGACAGCTGAAGATGGGCAGGTCATTTGCCTTCCAACACGACAATGATCCTAAACATACTGCCAAAAGAACAAAGCAGTGGCTTAAATATAGGATGGCGAATATCCTTGAGTGGCAAAGTCAGAGCCCTGACTTAAATCCTATAGAAAATCTGTGGATTGACTTGAAGAGAGCAGTCCATCGCCGTTCCTTACAGAATTTGACTGGATTTGAACAATTCTGCACGGAAGATTGGGCAAATATTCTCCAATCTAGGTGTGCAACGCCATAATAGACATATCCAAACAGATTGATGGCTGTAATGAAAGCAAAAGGTAGCTCTACAAAGTATTATGTCAGGGGTATGATGACTTTTCCAACCCTGTTATTCTAGTTTTTAATTTTTTATTAATTTTCAGAACGGTTGACCTTTTTTTCATTATTTTGATGTTGTACAGCTAAATTTGTAAATAAAACTGGAAAAGATTGTTTTTAAAATGGGTTTTGATTTCATGCTGTAAGACAAAAAAAAGTAACTATTTCAAAAGGGTATGATGACTTTCTATAGGCACTGTACATATGTACATTATATTACAAGGGCCGTTCTCCCCCAGAGCAACACCAAGTTAATTAAGTGCCTCATGGGGACCCAGGTTCGAATCCGGCCTGCGGTCATTTCCCAATCCCACCCTCTCTCTCTCCCACTTGCTTCCTGTCTCTCTCCACTGTCCTATACAAATAAAGGCAAAAAGCCCAAAAAAATATACTTTAAAAAAAAATAAAAAATTAAGTGCCTCGCTCAAGTCGTCTGGGAAAACTCTGACGAACTTCCGGAAAATTTGGGATTTGCTCTGCAGGTCATCCTGGCCAAGAGCCCATTGAAGCTCATTTCCACATTTTCCTAAATCCAGGCACCACTCACAACCGTTGAGGCGGGCTTTACACGATAACACCAAAGTAAATCACTCTTTAAGGCTAAAAAAAAAACCCAATATACCTCTGTACTACTATGGAGAGGGTCTCTGAAGTTCAGAGACCCTCTCCATAGTAGCGCAGAGGTATAATGATTTGTTTTGTTCAGAGTCTGAACACAAAGTGTCAGTGTAAAGAGAGGGTGTTAAAAAAGGACTGTTTGTGCAGTCAATCACTGCTACTAGTTCAGGCTCCACCCTCTCGTCAGTTACTGAACTATCCTCCTTTTGTGTCTGTCGACAGCAGATTGTATAGCATTTGGCAATCGACTTGTACGGACTCGTCCCGCCAAGATGGCGGCTAGCTTGTTCTCAAACTGGAGTTGTCCTTTACAGCAGATGGGAATATTGGTGTTTTTTGTAAAGTAGAACACGTACAGAAAGCACATTTGCCCTGCAGCAGGATAATGAGTGTTGCATCTATTGAGTGTGAATGTGTATGTTTACATGTACGTGTGAGTGTGCCTGTGTGAGTGTGCATGTGAGTGTGTGTATGTCTGTGTGTGAATGTGTGTGTAGAAACACACCTCATTTTCACACTTCCTGGCTCTTTTTCTCTTGGGCACTTTGATATCATCTGTTGACCTGTTGAGACAAAAAAAGCAAAGTCTGTTGGTATTTGTTGGCTTTTCTACAAAAAGCAAAGTCTGTATGTATTCAATGGTTCTTCTATAAGTAAATGCCCAGTGCCGACATACTGCATATATCCTAAGCATGAGTTATTTCGAACAACAACATTTTTGACAAATGACCCAAATATGTTGTGCCAGCTTCTTTGCGTGACTGGGGGAAACTACACGCACTAAGGCCAGTGTTATACTCGGCTCTGAGTAACATGCACTCTGTCACCAGGAGGTGAATGTGTGGGTCTGCCCAAACACAAGTTGGGGTGCTGAGGTGAATGTGCGGGTCACTCTGCGTAGATAATAGCTGTCGACTAGTCATTATGTTCCAGAAGAGTGCTAACAAAGAGTGCCAACAAATATCTTACTTTGGCGACTGCCTAGGCGTGCCTGCTTGAGTGTTCTTCCTCTTGGCTGATGTTTTTGCCCTGTGAACAAGAGTCTGGATAAGTTCTCAAACTTGATACAAACTCACACAGGTCGATAAATAGTAAACTCATATTCTTGTAAAACAAGGTCATGAAGGAGATCACTGACAGGAGTTGTAAGGCTTATCGCACCCGCACGCGCACACAAACATAAACACATACAACTCACCTAGGGGAGACGTCGTCTAGAAAACCTCGACTCCTGTTGACAAACAAACCAACAAAAACATATTATCCATACACTTAATGAATCGAAATGACCCCTTAAGGCCTGACTAAACACATGTGTCTAGATTATACCCCAACACCTCTTGCTCATTCCTTTTAAGTAGCGGTTAGCACATTCTGAGATACCGATAACTTTCCTAATATTGGACGTTATCCAACTTGCCTTGTTGCTCGACGACAACTCCATTTTTCCTGTAACGTCTGGTTTCTGGTTTTCATTGGAACTCCTTGTCCTGTCAAGAGTGTAATTTGTTAGCATTGCTACGGAAAGATACCCTTGTGATTAAATGGTGTGATACGAAAACGCCAAAGATAACGACAAGGCTGTCACACTGGCTGTGGTGGTGGAGAAACACATGAACTTTAGCAACATGAACGTGCTGGTCTCTTTTACTGTCTGGTGCTGGTTCAGCTGTCAATCCTCCAAATAACTCGTAGATATATCAGCATTTGTAGCTAAACTAAAGACGTTAATGTTCGCAAGCTATGTTATCCTGCGAAGCTATGCTAACCATGTTAATGTGGGCTTTAACCATAGACCTAAAAGAAGTTCAGTCAGAAGTTGTTCTCATTGCAATAATATTGGTAAACGTTTAGCCGATACCTTTTAGCGACGCACAAGAGAGATCATATCCACTTAAGTTGCAGAAAGACACCACTATCACAGCTGTGTTAGAGCAGTAAACATTCACCGATTTAATTTGACTCAAATCTAGACGTGCACAGTTTGTCGACGTTTTGCTCCCGCCACTCTGGCTGAAACTGAGACAGACTAAACTTGTAGAGCGCGGAGAAGAGTGACCAGACAAAATGTGTGGAGTATCGCTCGCATCGAACCACTAGGCCTTCCTTACCAACTTATTATGGAATTTCATAAATATACATTCTGTGAGTATATGAATCGAATGATGGGATTTGACAGATGCTTTTGTTTTAAACGACAATACAATTGTTAAATTAACAGTGAACAGTTTTATTTTTTAAATGTAGATAGATAGATAGATAGATAGATAGATAGATAGATAGATAGATGCGTAGATAGATAGTAGACAAGGGGAAATTACAGTGTTTCAGCAGCTATACAAACACAACATCCAACATAGGCTATATACAAACATCAAACATACATAAATTAAATTATTCCTTTCACTCTGCTCAGGGGGTAATCATTATAAAGTGCTGTGTGATGTCAATAACTAGTGTTCAGGCCTATTAATCTAAGTTATTGATTAGATTTGATTAGAATTTGTGTTGGAGCCTTCACAGTATAGCTTTGAGCAACTAAATTGTTCAATTGGTGTGTCTTATATAGCCTATCATTGGTAAAGGTCAGGGCTGCCGCTCCCCATAGGCAGAGTATGCAGAGCGCATAGGGCCCCGATAACCTACCTGGTGGGGGCTCCCATATCCCCTGTCCATTTATGCTTAGGGCCCCCGAAAGCTCAGCAGCGGGACAGCGGCCCTGGTTAAGTGAATACCTGGCTGTCTGTGTCTGTCTGTGTCTGTCTGTCTACGTCTGTCTGCGTCTGTGTGTGTGTTTGTCTGTGTCTATCTGACTCACATTTCCTTTAACTCTGCTCTCTCTCTCCGGTTGATGTAATGGCATTTTCTAGCTCCTCTTGAGAAATGTTCTTTCTTTCTTTCTTTCTTTCTTTCTTGTTTCTTTTTCTTTTTCTTTTTTCTTTCTTTTTTTCTATGTTTTATTTATGTAGGGTGTAAACCTTGCTTGTTCATTGTTTCATTGTTAGTGTATGTGTCTGAAGGTTAGACAATGGTTTAATAAATGGCCTCTCTGCCTCTCTCTCTCTCTCTCTCTCTCTCTCTCTCTCTCTCTCTCTCTCTCTCTGTCTCAGAGCCCTTTTTTCTGCCCGTTTACATAACATTCCATTACATAATAATGCACATAAGGAACCCACACCGCTGCTCCCATTCTGAGCACACTCTGACCAAAAGAGGGGGGCGGGGACTGAAAAATGTATAGAATGCACAGCCCCTCCCACTCCACCGTCTATATGTGGCAGTTTTCCTGGAAGGGAAAATGTCGGGTTTACTCTCCCAACCCCAAGCCCCGTTCCGCTCGTGTCTGACTACATTTCTGTTGCCTTCTCAGATGTCAATAAAAGACGACAGCGACATGCTCCGACGCTGTCACCGACTTTTTGTTTTTGTTTTTGTTTTTGATGTTGTTGTTACATGGCTGTATAGAATTTGTTTGCTTTCTAGAATCTACATATCTCCAACAAGTGAGGGTGAGACAGACACAAAGGAAACACAGAACACAGAACAAAGAACACAGAACATAGAACATAGAACGCACGCCCTACATAACAACACAGATCACAGAACAAAGAACACAGAACATACACAGAACACATGTGCAACATAACAAGTCCTAGAGAGAGAAAGAAACAAAACAGATCATATTGAAGCAACCGCAAAGCACAGAATACATGATGAGCACAACACACACTGTCTTGAATACAGATGAAGTGTGTGTGTGTGTGTGTGTGCGTGTGCGTGTGCGTGTGCGTGCGTGTGCGTGTGCGTGTGCGTGTGCGTGTGCGTGTGTGTGTGTGTGGAGCTGCACTAAGTGAAGACAGGTTTGGTCTGACCAGAGGGAAGTGAGACTGTGGCGGACAGCTGTCGTCAGCTATAAGAATGGATCACCTTCTCTTTGGATCATCTTCTCTTCATCTCCCCCTTTTCATCAGTCGTTCATCATTCTCTCCCTCTCTCCCCCCCCCCCCCTCTCTCTCTCTCTCTCTCTCTCTCTCTCTCTCTCTCTCTATCTAGTCTTCAGCTCCTCTCTCCTCATCAGCTCCTCCTCTGTCTGACCTAGTCTCATGTGTTACTGCCTACACATATGTTGGTTTGTCTGTCCGTCTGTTATCGTCAATTGTGTGTGTGTGTGTGTGTGTGTGTGTGTGTGTGTGTGTGTGTGGGGGGGGTCCATCTGTATAGTGTGTGTGTGTGTGTGTGTGTGTGTGTGTGTGTGTGTGTGTAGTCTGTGTGTATATATTACTGTATAGGCATACCCATCTTACTGTCTCCACTTGAATGGGCTTGTCATTTGGCATTTGCCTTTCTTCTTCTTTTTCTACTTCCTCTTTTTCTTCTTCTTCTTCTTCTTCATCTTCTTCTTCTTCTTCTTCCCCTGTCCTCCCTCTCCTCAGATCAATGCGCTCAGAGAGATAGACTTCTCAGTGCAGTACAAAATGTTCCGGATCTCTCTCTCTCTCTCTCTCTCTCTCTCTCGCTTTCTTCCTCTCTGTGGCACATTCAGCCGCTATATGTCTGTTTCCACTGTAATATTTACACAAGTGTGTATGTCCACATTGGGTGGTGGTGGGGTGTGGGGGGGGGGTGTGGATTGCACTGAGATCTTTTGGGCAGATGAGTATCTGTCACTCACTCTTCACCTCTTCTCTCCTCCCTCATTACATTTTCATCTGCTTTTTTTTCTCTATCTTTATTTTTTCTTCCAAGTCTTTCCTGATCTCCCTTTTTCCCCAGGAGTCTCAGACTCCGCTCTGACCTGTGTCAGTATTATGTTCGTGGGACTGATCAATAGTCAATTCTCTTCACAGTTCCAGAACTGATCAATAGTATAGGTTCTCTTCACAATTCCAGAACTGTGTAAAGCCCAATTCACACCAAAGATTCCAGACGTGATGAGACCGGCGGTTTGCAGCGGTGTGAATTAGAAGTTGCACGTAGTTGCAAGCCGTCGCAAGCCGTCACATTAGAGCATTAAACATGTTGAGTCGCAGTTGCAAGGTTTTAGAACGTCGCGACCCGTCTCGTCTCGTTGGGAGTCTTTGGTCTGAACCCTACTTAACAGTGTACAGGGGGTTCTCTTCACAGTTCCAGAACTGTGTAACAGTGTACAGGAGGTTCTCTTCACAGTTCCGGAACTGTGTAACAGTGTACAGGAGGTTCTCTTCACAGTTCCGGAACTGTGTAACAGTGTACAGGAGGTTCTCTTCACAGTTCCGGAACTGTGTAACAGTGTACAGGGGGTTCGTGTAACAGTGTACAGGGGGTTCTCTTCACAGTT
>NC_084994.1:12785197-12790197 GCF_963854185.1 Sardina pilchardus | reverse complement strand
CGATTAGATTGCAGTTTTTCTTGATTGCTTTGAGCTGCTTAAAGGGACACTTCACCGATTAGCATTAAGCTTTGTATCTTTTGAAAACCAGTCATGTTTTTGAATGGTCGTGTATCATTCCCGCAGTTTGCCTTGAGTTCGGAGAAATACGGATTTCAATGAAACCCATAAATAGGATGATTTTTACATAATTTACATCAATGATGATTTTTCTTAACCTGACTTTCGCCAGATCCTGTAGTTCGCTGTCTGCTTCACACAAGGATCTGGGACTCCTCGATAGGAGATGCAGGCGGGTCCTTGTAAAACATCCTCGCATGTGATTTGATAAACCACTTGCCTGTTATCTTGAATGACGTGCTAGGCTTCTTCAAGCTCTTGCCAAACCCGGTCGGAAGAAGAGTAAAAACATCCTTGCCACCAATAAATGTCTTCAAAACTATTCTCTGTTAATCTTTTAAAGAATGAATACTCGATAGATTCGACAAAACGGTTGAAATAGCAGAATCAATGTCAGCACAGGACTCCTCGCTGCGTGCCGCCATTGTTATTTGAATCAGACACTCGCTTCGGCGCTCCTGATTGGTTGCTCATTTTTTGATCACTGGCAGGGGTTTGGATTGCCCTCGCGTCCAGACCCTTGTGTGGAGCTCAGCTTCTGGTGGAGCATGGCGGAACTACAAGGGTCTGAGAGAGTCAGGCTAGATTTTTATATCATTGAAAGCAGGAAGTCCAACATTGAAATCCGTATTTCTCCCATCTCAAGGCAAACAATTAATGCTAATCGGTGAAGTGTCCCTAAAGCACACTAAAGCACTTTTCCTCTGTCGCACACACGCTATTTGTTTATCCAGCAAATAACGATGTCCACAGTCAGGGTAGAGTATTTTGCATGATTTTATGAAAGTATATGATGTACTGCGACATCGATGCAAGTCAAATTTGTAGTTTCTCATGTCTCATTTCATCAAACTACAGATACCTATAACCGCACTAAGTTACATAGTGCGGTTATAGGCGATAGAGGGCCGCAAAGTGAATGCAGAAGTGCCGTTCACCCTGTTACCAGTTGATGAACCACTGAAATTATTTTGGAAACATTATTTTAAGGTAAATTAGTGTTGCTTTAAAGAAACTGGGATCCACATTCCACTCGGTGTTCACCATCACTGTCTCAGTAGAGCAGAAGACACCTCTTGCAAATGTGTTAACCTTTTATCATTGGATTGACACATTTTCCCCACCCTTTTGCAGAACAGTTAACACGGATGCCATTCAAGTATACCAAACTCTACTGTTTTAGCTATGGTAGCCAAACACCTACATCAGTATGAAATCACTGAAGCACCTGTTTGACACTCCCTCACACAAATCTTCAATAATAGATTTATTTTACTCTAATAGATTTTGGGTTGTACAGCCACAGTTTGAAAAACAAAACAACAACAAAAAAGAATCAATGGAATCAATAACATTTGTTTCAAAGCATTTCTGATTCTGGATCCAATAAAATGACGCTGGCATGAAAGTTAGTATAGTAATAGGCTACAATGTATAGTAATAGGCTACAATGTAATAGTCTACAGTGTATAGTAATAGGCTACAGTGTATAGTAGTAATAGGCAACAATGTATAGTAATAGGCTACAGTGCGTAATAGGCTACAATGTATAGTAATAGGCTACAGTGTATAGTAGTAATAGGCTACAATGTATAGTAATAGGCTACAGTGTATAGTAATAGGCTACAATGTATAGTAATAGTCTACAGTGTATAGTAATAGGCTACAGTGTATAGCAATAGGCTACAGTGTATAGTAATAGGCTACAATGTATAGCAATAGTCTACAGTGTATAGTAATAGGCTACAGTGTAATAGGCTACAATGTATAGTAATAGGCTACAGTGTATAGTAATAGGCTACAGTGTATAGTAATAGGCTACAATGTATAGTAATATGCTACAATAGCAATAGGCTACAATGACAAGCAGTGGTGGTCTGACTCGCACTGACCTCTGTATGTTGTATTTGGTTGTCCACTGTGTAATGGCTGATTGGAAGAACTCATATAATACTTGTTTGCATGTTGTGTTGTTTGAAGGCAAAATCTGTTTCTGTTGCATATTCGAAATGCTTTGGCATGGTTAGAACCTTTTGCAAACAATATGTCTCATTTTGACCATGAGTGTCACTGTTTCGGCCTGGATGTTGCTGGGTTTTTACAGTGGTACATTTCTTGATTCATCCTCGACATTTGCAACAGTGTGTTCCCAAAACAATTTTTACAAATAGCAAAACACCATGGATTACCTGTAAAAGTCTCTTGCTCAAAATCCTTAGTTCATCTCTCGATCTGTGTCAATGAATGACAGTCAACTTGCCTAGCCATGTCGTCAATATAATAGTGTGCTCTGGAGGGATGTTGTAAACAATGGCTAAAGTTTGATAACAATTATTGCAAATTGTTGGTTACAGGTGTATGTGGGAGTTTGATTGCAAGAAACTGGACAAGATTCACATTTACACTTTTACTGTTTGTACTGTAATTTGTTGACAGACCATGTCATTATGATACAGACGGGAAAATACAGCACTGCAGATTACAAAGGAAAGAAACAAAAGGAGAAATGTGAACAATCTCCTTACGGAAAACGACACACTCAGTGCTGAAGGAATTACAGTGCAGTCTTACCTCCTGACTTTCCTGTCTGTTGGGACACAAATTCTCATCCACATCACAATGACATATTACAACTTCTTCAACCATTTTGCATGACTTATGCTATGAACTAATGCCTAAATGTTGTGGAGGTGAAACAACAGTCCCATTCTAAGACATTTTGTTCAACATGACCAAAGCAATTGATAGGAAACAACAAAGAAATGTACATAGTAATTTGCATGGATGCACCAAACCATTTCCAACTTGTTCAAAGAAATGAGAAACTGCTTTTCTGAAATGCACTAGTGGCAAAATGATGAGGAGATTGAACAGGCAGTTTGAGAATTTCAATCTGATCTAAGACATGTACCAAAGTGACTGAGAAAAACTGTAATGTGATACACAAAGACCAGTGGTGCATAAGAAACATCTTCTTAAATGCAATACAAAAGACATTTCAACAGTAGAGTATTAGCAGGATTGAAGGAGATATGACTGTAGCCTGTAGACTGTAGCCTATTTTAAAGGTCTGAGCTTGACAAAACTTGTGATGATGTATTGTCATCCAGAAAACAACAAAAAAAGCAAAAAAAAACAAACATATTTTAGAGTGTGTTTTACAGTAGGCCTAGTTCTTTCCAAAAAAAACCCCACTGTTATAGAAATAACAAAAAATAATGCTTTAGATTATATATGACAACTGAGGGGAATAAACAACAACTGGACTGCTCAATGGAGAACCATGTTTGGCTATATTTGGAAAATAAAACAAATAAATAAAACGCAGCAGACAATTGTACACAATTGTTTGTTCAAAGTAATGGTAAATTGCTTTTATGATGTGCCTATAGACTGGATGATGTGGAGGTTGAACTTTTGAGGTATTCAATGCTGATCTGAGAAATGCACTAAAGTTTAGTGCATTTCTCAGATCAGCATTAAATACCTCAAAAGTTCAACCTCCACATCATAGTGACTAAACCAATTTAGAAAATATTTCATGCATGGAGCCAGAATGTACTACTCCTGTACCCCCCCCCCCCCCCCCCCACACACACACACACACACCCTAACATGATCAGGGATGTAGTGGTAAAATAAGAGGTGGGTAAACAATGAATTCTGTGATCTCTGCGAGGTGGACTGAGCCATGCGCTATCAGATGTCATTCAGAACGTGTTTGATGTATTATGGCTCCTAGAGTGTTGATGAGTGCACATTGTGAATGTGGGTAATGCAGTGTGAATTTTGAATGTTAAAAGTTGCAACTGGTGAATAAACTCTTTCGAGAGGTAAACTCTAATAAGAGGTAAATAAACTCTTTTCAGAGGTGGATAAACTATAAGAGTTGGATAAACGGCATTTGCTTTGGTTTAGCCACATCCCTGCACATGATGAAGCAGGGAGCTAGGGTCCTAACCGATCTGGCCCCCCGTTAAAGCTGCCTGTTCTATCCTCACCCACTGTTACCTACAGAACAGTTTCATGCATACAGCCAGGATGCAGTACTGGAGTTTAAACCCTTGAATAGGTGCCCCCCCCCCCCCCCCCCCCCCACACACACACACACTCACTGTTCCTCATGCGATGAGGCAGGGAGGGCCCTAACCACTCTGGTCCCCAGTACAGCTGGGCCGTTCCCATACTGATCTACGTACAGTAAAAGATCCATCTTTCGATCCCCAATTAGGGATTTCAAATCGTTCAAATGTTTACTGTACCCTGCCCCATAGGTTACCTCTAGAACCGGTCATCTATAGTATGTTCCATGCTGACCCACTCTTACCTACAGAACAGTATAAGATCCATCTTTTGATCCCCAATTGGGAATTCAAATCGTTCAAATATTTACTGCAATACCCTGCCCCATACTGAGGGTACCTCTAGAACCGGTCATCTAGTATGTTCCATACTGACCCACTCTTAACAGTATAAGATCCATCTTTTGATCCCCAATTGGGAATTCAAATCGTTCGAGTGTCTACTGTACGTAGTAAGCCCACATGAGGTTACCTCTAGAACCGGTCTTCTAGTATGTTCCATACTGACCCACTCTTACCTATAGAACAGTATAAGATCCATCTTTTGATCCCAAATTGGGAATTCAAATCGTTCGAGTGTCTACTGTAGTAAGCCCACATGAGAGCCTGCTGTTATCTACTGTGTCAACAGTAGTGTTTGCTGGCATACTCCAACACAGATTGTGAAGAGATGATTAACTCATAATTGAACAATCTGTTGCCAGTATTTATTTTAGTGATTAGCCTGGATGATATTTCATTCAGCCCACATAAGAAGAAGTTACTATCGCTTTGCCCTGCAAAACCTGCAACTGTCCC
>NC_084994.1:12762697-12780197 GCF_963854185.1 Sardina pilchardus | reverse complement strand
TGAAATCTTCTAGTTTGCCTTAATTTTACGACATGCATCCTCTTTTCATCAATCTATGGTTTTGGTCTACTTTTCTACCTCGTGCACGAGCAGACATGAAGCTGATTTTAGCCTCGTTTGAATAAACGAGGGCAAGATGCAGCTAACTTGAGTTAATGGAACGGCTTTAGCTTCAAGTGGAAGTCTACACTAGTTCAAGCCAGGCTATTTCTGTTGAGCGCCGCCTTGTTTAGCGAGGTTGATGGAATACCCCCCTGTCTGTCTGTCTGTGTAGATGCATGTTGTTATAAATTGGTGTGTGTGTGTGTGGCTGTGTGTATATGGCTGTTGTGTGTGGGTGTGTATGTATATGTTGTTGTTGTTGTGTAAATGTCAGAGGCATCTGCTGGTAAATATCAGAGGTTCTCTGAACCCATGCAGCCTCTGCCAGCATGCTGCTGCCAGTTACCACCACACACACTTACACTTGCACACACACACACACACACACACACCCCTACACACACTCAATCACTTGCACATACACATACACATTGACACGCGCACACACACACACACACACGCGTGTCTATTAACGTGTCTATTAGTCCAGTCATTGTTGGTGTCTAGTTCTTATCTGTGTGTGTGTGTGTGTGTGTGTTGGGGTCTTGTCTGCCGCGTGGTCCCAGACGTTACGCTAACAAGCCAGTCCATTCAGCAGGAAGTGAGGTCGTCTGAGCGGCTTCCTGGTTTCAAGGAAATTCCATTGGAGTGCTGTTTTCTGTTTATCCTCTCAAGGTTCTCGACCCCAGTGGACTTACTTGTAGATTCGTGGAGCCGCTGCACTGTGCTGCTGGCCCATAGGTGTGTGTGTGTGTGTGTGTGTGTGTGTGTGTGTGTGTGTGTGTGTGTCTGGGCGGGGGGGGGGGGGGGGGGGGGGGGGTTGTGGATGCCTGCCTACAGGGGTGTGTGTGTGTGGGGGGGGGGCTGGGTGGATACTGCTGGTCTATAGGGTGGGGGGCAGGGGGGTTGTTTGGACACGTGTGACTGACTGTACTCTCTACATCACTGCACAAGGAATTCCAGTTCTCCACACACACACACACACACACACACACACACACACACACACTGTGGATTCTTCTCATGTATATTCTATGTTGTCAATTTCGTTGTACTTGAACTTTTACTTGTACTTGTACTCTGCAGCACAATGACAAAGTTTAATCTAATCTATTAATATGATATATGATATATTGTGTATATTGTATGTGGTTGTTGGTTCTAGTTAACATGTATGTGGCTGTCGGCATATATGTGGTTGTGGGTTTTACTTATCATTAACTTCATCAGTTAACTTATAGATTCTAGATGCTAGTTCTGAGTGAAGTTTAGTGTGTGTGTGCCCCAACGTGTGACGTTAATGTGTGTGTCTCCGTCTGTCTGTGTGAACCAGACATAAGCTCTGGTGTTCTAGGCCTCCCTGTAAAGATGATGAAACTTTGTCTGTGTGTTACTGCTCTGACCAATGTGTGTCTCTCCTGTCTGCTGTTAGCAGGCAGGCAGGCAGGCAGATGACCGACAGACTGACCAAAAGAAATTTAGCAAAATCATTGCATAAGCCGCGGCTAATAATTAAATTAAAGTGCAATTACGATAGTCAATTCATATTGTCTGTGTGACCAAGCTGACCAGTGTGTGTGTGTGTCTCTCTCTGTTTGCAGGACGTGAGGTAAGGGCAGGCAGGCAGGCAGACCACCGACAGACCGACCGACCGACCGAACGACTGACAGCCAGCTGGACGCAGAGCGAGACCCGACGGCCGCAGACATGGACGTGTACGACCCCCAGACGCTGGGCTTCGTGGTGTTCGGCGGCTTCATGCTGGTGTCGGCGCTGGGCATCGCGCTCGTCTCCACGCTCTCCATGAAGGAGACGTCCTACGAGGACGCGCTCGCCGAGCAGCGCCGCAAGCTCGCCCGCCTGCAGCCCGCCGGCGCCGCGCCGGCCCCGGCCCACGCCAACGCCACGTCCGCCCGCGCCGACAAGAAGCGGAAGAAGAAGAAGGAGAAGGCGGCGGCGGCGGCGGCGGCAGTTGAGCAGGTCGCCGAGGAAGTAGCGGACGAACCCGAACCGGAGCCCGAACCCGTGCCGGAGCCTGTTGTCGTGGAAACCGTCGTGAGCGAGCCTGCCGCCGCCGTCGTCGTCGAGGAGGAGGAGGAGGAGGAAGAGCCAGAGGCTCAGGAACCCGAGGCCGCCCCGGAACCCGTCGTCGAGCCTGCCGCCCCCGTCGTCGTGGAGACGCCCGTGGTCCCCTCCCCGTCGTCGTCGGGCAAGAAGAAGAAGAAGGTGGCCAAGGTGGAGCCCGCCGTCGCCAAGCCCCAGGACAACGTCGCCGCCGTGGCGCCCATCGTCGTGGAGCCCGTCGTCGTGGAGGTCGCCGTGGAGACGGCCGCTGCCCCGCCTGTCGCCGTGGCTACCGTCGCCCCGGTCAAAGCTGAAGAGCCCAAAGCAGAAGCCCCTCCCCCAGCCGCCGCGCCCAGCAAGAGGAGCAGGAAGAAGAAGGCGGAGCCAGGTAAGGAGGTGACAGGAGTGGGGACCGCTGATCCCAGAACAGTTCAGATGCAAAAGCCTCTAAATCCACTTTTTGTCAAAAATGAGATAATGATGCTGAGTGAATGCTCTTCACATATAGTGTAAGTTACTTCAATGATTTAGCTTCAAACCTCACTAAATACCATTCTCTTCCTGGTCTGAAATATTGATTTGGAGGCGAAACCCTATAGGAGCCTGATACAAAATGCTCATTTAAAAGAAAAGTGGTCAGACGGATTTAGAGGCTTTTGCATCTGAACCCTTCTCTGTCCACTGATGGGGGCAGGAAATCTCATCCAAGATCCAGGACAAACTGATCATATAAAAAAAGCAGTGTATATTTATGTATATTTTTACTCGCATACAACAATCTCAAACACAGCTATTGTACCACACACGCACACACACGTCACAAAAGTAAGTCATTCTCCACTCCATTGCCTAATTTTAAAACTGGATCTCCATATTTGTTCTGATAGAGTATAAATATTTAGTATAGTATGATATAGTATTCTACTCTCTCTCTTCTCCACCCGCCCTCGTCTCTCCTCTTGTGGAGTAATACTTCATACAGTAATCACATCGTCTTGTCCCCACTCTTTGCCAGTTGCCCCTGTGGTGGAGGCGACCACTGTTGCCCCTGTTGCCCCTGTTGCCCCTGTTGCCCTGGTAGCCGCTGTGACCCCTGAGGCCGTTGCCGTGCCGTCCGCGCTGCCCGCCCTGCTCTCGGCCCTCAGCACCCTGACCGACGCCGAGACCCTGAAGCTCATGGAGACGCTCGGGGACAAGGCCGGACAGGACTCCTGGCAAATGGTATTGTATTACTGGTGTCTGTAATGACACACACACACACACACACACACACACACACACACACACACACACACATGATTTTAGATATATATTCTGTAATTCCCTATAGATTCCCATTAGTGTCTGTAATTACCACACACACACACACACACACACACACACACATGATTTTAGATATATTCTGTAATTCCCTATAGATTCTCATTAGTGTTTGTAATGACCACACACATACATGTGAATTTAGGTATGTGTTCTCTTCATTTTCCTGCGGCCAGTTAATGGCTGACATGCAAACTGTGCTCTCTGTGTTAATGTACTGTAGATGTGCTGTCCCAGGTGAGGAATATAAAAATCCTCTCTTCGTTTATTCATCTCTCTCTCTTCCTCTTTCTCTCTCTTTCTCTCTCCCTCCCTCTCTCTCTCTCCCTCTCCCTCCCTCTCTCTCTCTCTCTCTCTCTCTCTCTCTCTCTCCCTCCCGTAGGCTTCTCTGAAAGGAGACCCCATGGCTGCGGTGAAGAAGCAGCTGGAGGAGAAGGAGAAGGCCCTGGCAGCGGAACTGGAGAACTCTGCCACCGCTAAGAACCGCGTGAAGGAACTCACCAAGGTTCTAATCCATCCCACTCACTCTCTCTCACACACACACACACACACACACAGGCTCCTCTTCAATGTTATAAGCAGTAGAACACAGCTAGCCAGTCAAAAGAGAAGGAGTGAGGTTGAAGGCGTGTATTGCCGACAGTGCAGTCAGATGCACAAAGTGGTAGTAAGTTTATTAGGATCTATGATGGCTAGATAGAGAGATGGAAAGATAAGAATGTAACACTGGTTGCTTGCATGTGATTGGTTTATTCAAATGAATTTTTTGGAAGCAAGATGGTGGTATTTTTTTATAATGCCTATATCTGGTGTCATTGTCTTATATCTGTCTGTTTGTCGTGTGTGTGTGTGTGTGTGTGTGTGTGTGTGTGTGTGTGTGTGTGTGTGTGTGTGTGTGTGTGTGCGTGTGCGTGTGCGTGTGCGTGTGCGTGTGCGTGTGCGTGTGCGTGTGCGTGTGCGTGTGCGTGTGCGTGTGCGTGTGCGTGTGCGTGTGCGTGTGCGTGTGCGTGTGCGTGTGCGCGTGCGCGTGCGCGTGCGCGTGCGCGTGCGCGCGTGTGTGCGTGTGTGCGTGTGTGTGTGTGTGTGTGTGTGTGCGCGCGCTTTATAGGAGCTGGGTGCGGAGAAGTCTCGCCTGGCGGCGGTGGAGACTCGTCTGAGCTCGGAGCTGAGCGGGCGGCAGCAGGAGCTGATGGCTCTGCAGGCGCGCATGCAGGCCTCCTACGAGGAGCACCTCATGGAGACGCAGCAGCTCACCGGCAAGGTCAGCCAGGGGTCATGGGTCATGGGTCATCACAGGGAGGGAGGGACATAGATAGATAGAACCAATGGGTGCCTCTCATTTGGGCTTTTATGCGTCCTCCCTCGCTCCTCAGGCCTCGATCCTCACTGATCAGTGTTAGTTAGTGAGAACGCCCCTCGAGGATCGAGGAGAGATGTTGAGAGGCACCCATGGTTCTGATAGCTCTTCTGAGGTTGTAACAGCACAAAAGATTGTTATGGCGGAGCAAGATATTTCACCAGGAGCCGTTTATATATAAGTTTCTCATTGAATTAAATGTTTTAGTTTAACCTACAAATATTTGTGAAATATGGTTTCCATACTCCTTAGGTATGTTGAGATACCCCCCCCCCCCCCCCCCTGTGTTATCTGAAACGGCATGTTTGGTTTAAAGGCATCTCCTGGTGGTGCTGACCCCAGGGGGGATACCAACACAAACATGGTTTAGGTTGGGGGGTGGGGGGTTGTAAATATTCTTATCTCTGTTACATACCAGCTGGTTAGATGATCACGGGTAGGGCTGCATCTTGTGATTTTCCGTGGGTGTGTGTTGAGCGTATAAGAACGGACCACACCCACAGATATGTGGGATTATTACTTGACATTTATTGTTGGTATCTGCAGTAAAGCTGCAGTCTCACTCCAGTTATCTTTGTGTTTTTGTGTTGTGGTCAAAAGTGCTCAAACGCACGCCAAACTTCACACACACAAACCATACTTGATGTACACTTCCTCACATGTCTCTTTTCTCTCTCTCCCACACACACACACACACACACACACACACACACACACACACACACAGATCCAGAGTCTGCAGGAGCAGCTGGATAGCGGCCCCAACGCCCAGCTGGCCCGTCTGCAGCAGGAGAACTCCATCCTCAGGGACGCCCTCAACCAGGCCACCAGCCAATCAGAGAGCAGGTACGTGCACCACTAGCCAATCAGAGAGCAGGTATATGCACCATTAGCCAATCAGAGGGCCAGTTCACCCAATGTCAATGGAAAAGGATCTAATGCAACTGTAACAAGGCTACAGTCAAAAGCTCAGACACGCAGACAGAATGTACAGTACACTTGTTAGTGGAGTGGGAGGTGTGTGAGGTGAAAGTATTGAAGTTTATTCATGAGTAACTCTGGGTCGACATTTTGGGTTAGACACGCCATTTTAGCTCTGGTTATGTTGGATCTGACGAACTTTAGATCCGGGACACTGGCCTAGTGCTCGTACCGCATTGAAAAGGATCTAATGCAGCCGTAACAAGGCTACAGTCAACAATCTCAGGAATGCAGACAGAATTCTCAATTTCTCAGCACCATTAGTGGAGTGTAAGGTGAAGGTATTGAAGTTTATATGAGTAACTCTGGGTCGACATTTTAGGTTAGACATGCCATTTTAGAGCTCTGGTTGTGTTGTGTCTGACCAACTTTAGATCCAGGAAACTGGCCACAGCGCTTTTACCACCATTTGTGCCCAAGTGCCCATGTGCCCACGGGCACCCGGGTTTGAGTCCGGTCCAGGACATTTCTCCATCCAGAGTTTTTTTATTGTTTTTTTTTGTATTTTTTTTATTAAACTTCCAAAGTTCCATCCAGCTCGTTATGCAGTGCAGTTTGAGAAGGCAGATGACGGCAGATTATTAGAAGACGTAACGGCTCCAACCGTATTCCAGCTATGGACTGATTGGGTCACATATCTGGAATGCCTGGATTTTTTTTTTTTTTTTTTTTTTTTAATGTTTCTGAAGTGTGACCATAATTATTTCAGACAAGAAGTGCAACAGAATAATCAATGGTATGCTAATGCCACAGTCAAAAGTTCAGAGAGAGAATGTACTCCACAACAGTGCCGTGTGAGCTGTAAGTATCTATTGGAGTACATTTGGGTAGATATGATCAGTTAGATCAGTTAGATCAGTAGATCTGATCACTTTACTGTACAGCAGTAAAGGTGTGCATTGGAATGGTATGATCAGTTGGATCAATAAAGGTGTGCATTGGAATGGTAGATATGATCAGTTGGATCAATAAAGGTGTACATTGGAATGGTAGATATGATCAGTTGGATCAATAAAGGTGTGCATTGGAATGGTAGATCTGATCAGTTGGATCAATAAAGGTGTGCATTGGAATGGCACCGGTAATTAGGGGGGAAAAGGCATCAGGAAGGGTGAGGTCACTGTCGTCCACTGTTGTCATGCCGCAGGGCACACACATTCCCCGACTCCCGGTGTGTGTTCTTTACTGCCCCGTGGTCAGCTGGCTGGCCTTTACGTCCCTGCAGACAGTCAATGGGTGGCGGTCTCTGAGGGGGATGAGATGAGCGGGTCATAAAAGCTTATTTATGCTTTGGTAATGACGAGGCATTCTCTCTGTGTCTGTCCGTCTCCATGGATCTCTGCGTGTTCTAACACCGGCCCTGGCCACATTCCAGGGAGGCTTCCAGAATGTTCTGCTGGAGTTCTATATCGAGTCCTGCATTCTGTATTCTCAGAAGTAGGTTCAGTGAAAAGGCAAGTGACCTGAGGCTAGGGCAGGGTAGTGTAGACTGTGACGTGTGTGTGTGTGTGTGTGTGTGTGTGTGTGTGTGTGTGTGTGTGTGTGTGTGTGTGTGTGTGTGTGTGTGTGTGTGTGTGTGTGTGTGTGTGTGTGTGTGTGTGTGTGTGTGTGTGTGTGTGTGTGTGTGTGTGTGTGTGTGTGTGTGTGTGTGTGTGTGTGTGTGTGTGTGTGTGTGTGTGTGTGTGTGTGCGAGCGAGTGTGTGTGTGTGTGCGAGCGAGTGTGTGTGTGCGCGAGTGTGTGTGTGCGCGAGTGTGACGCAGAGACTTGCGTGATTACCACAGGGGACAATGCGGCCCGGTAGAGATACAGTAGGTGCCGGGAGTCAAATTGCTGCAAACAAACAATAAGAGGCGGAGGTGTGTGTGGGAGAGAGTAAGATTTCAAATATGCTGTTTTTATTGAAGTGTGTGTGGGAGAGAGAGAGTATACTTAGGTGTGTGTATCTGTGAAGAAATGATACTGACTAATTTGAAGTCTTTCTGCATTCATCTTGTGATATGAGCTCAAAATAGACCTTGATTTAAGGCAAAGCATTATTTGATTTTTTCTTCTAACTTGACTCCTACTACCGTAATTAATATTACTCTCTCACACTCACACTCACACACACACACACACACACACACACACACACACACACACACACACACACACACACTCTCTTAACCCGTCCCGCTGTGGCCCCCGCAGGCAGAATGCGGAGATGGCGAAGCTGCGTCAGGACTGCATCCGTCTCAGCCGGGAGCTCAGCGAGCGCACCGACGCCCACCTGGCCGAGGAGGAGCGCCGGAAGGTCCTGGAAGCCAAGATGGCCGCCGCGGAGGAACAGCTGGTCCAGGTCCAGGTGAGCTCGCTGGTCCACAGGTGTCCAGTTAGGTGGCTGTAGATGGACATATCAAGTACATCATCATGTACATGTACATCCAGTTAGGTGGCTGTACATGTACAAAAAATATTTGAGAGGTGGATAAATTATAATTTATCCATTATAATTATAATAATAAAGATTATAATAATATGTTTTCACCAATTGTAAGTTTTAGCATCAAAGAACTTATATGCAACACAGTGTGGACATACAGAATTTTTACTAAGCACTCTGTCGTGTGTGTGTCCGTGTGTGTCCGTGTCTCTGTCGTGTGTGTGTCCGTGTCTCTGTGGTGTGTGTGTCCCGTGTCTCTGTCGTGTGTGTGTCCGTGTCTCTGTCGTGTGTGTGTCCGTGTCCCTGTCGTGTGTGTCCCTGTCTCTGTCGTGTGTGTGCCCGTGTCTCTGTCGTGTGTGTGTCCGTGTCCCTGTCGTGTGTGTCCCTGTCTCTGTCGTGTGTGTGCCCGTGTCTCTGTCGTGTGTGTGTCCGTGTCCCTGTCGTGTGTGTCCCTGTCTCTGTCGTGTGTGTGCCCGTGTCTCTGTCGTGTGTGTGTCCGTGTCTCTGTCGTGTGTGTGTCCCGTGTCCCAGGTGCGTTCCCAGGAGAGCGAGCGCTGTCTGCAGGCGGAGCTGGAGCGCGTGGGGGCGGAGCTGGCGCTGGCGTCGCAGGGCGGCGGCGGGATGAGCCAGCAGCTGGACACACTCAGCACACAGCTGCAGCAGCAGCTACTGCAGGCCCAGGAGCAGGCCGCCACACTCACCGGTAAGGAGCGAGAGGGTGTGCGAGTGTGTGTGTGCGTGTGTGTGCGAGTGTTTGCATGTGTGTGTGCGAGTGTGTGTGTGTGTGCGAGTGTGTGTGTGTGTGCGAGTGTGTGTGCGAGTGTGTGTGTGCGCATGGAGGATGAGGAGATTGCAACAGGTCCACGCTCACCAGTAAAGAGCGAGAGAGAGTGTGTACGCAGGAGGAGGAGATTGCAGAGAGAGAGAGAGTGTGTGTGTGTGTGTGAGAGAGGGGAGGAGGATGAGATTGCAGGAGATCGGGAATCTGCATGTACAGCAGCACCCTCTCCCATTCTTTATCTCTCTCCCTCTTAGTCTCTGACATTCTGCCTTTCTTTCTTTTGCTCTCATTCTCATTCTCATTCTCATTCTCTCTCATTCTCTCTCATTCTCTCTCATTCTCTCTCATTCTCTCTCTCTCTCTCTCTCTCCCTCTCTCACACTCACACACACACACACTCTGGCAGGAATGTTTTCCCACCCTTGACACCTGATGCCCATTTCCAACACCCCTCATTGTGATGTCGTCACATTAGTAAGACCTCCAGGGGGGGACTGATACAATGGTGTGTGTGTGTGTGTGTGTGTGTGTGTGTGTGTGTGTGTGTGTGTGTGTGTGTGTGTGTGTGTGTGTGTGTGTGTGTGTGTGTGTGTGTGTGTGTGTGTGGTAGGACACAAATGTATAAAGGGTGAGGATGAGAAATATGGGTGTTTGTGTGTGTGTGTGTGTGTAAGCTGATATTCTGTCCTCTTCAGCAGGGGTTGACCTGGCTCAGATAGGCACTTCCTGTTCTTTCTCCAGCGCTCAATATTGGTTTCACCGCACTATTCCTTGAGGCCCAGCTCTGTGTGTGGCTTTCAAGGAAAACAAAGTGTGTGTGTGTGTGTGTGTGTGTGTGTGTGAGCAGGAGAGAGAGAAATAGAATGGAGAAAAGTAACCAGGTGTGTCAAATCAGAGCTCTCAAAGTTGTCTGTGTCTGTGTTTGTCGTGTGTGTGTCTGTGTTTGTCATGTGTGTGTGTGTGTGTGTGTGTGTGTGTGTGTGTGTGTGTGTGTACACACGTGTGTGCGTGCCACAGAGCTTCAGGAGCGCCTGGCCGCCACCGAGGCCGAGCTGAAGGAGAAGTGCGCCGAGCTGGAGGCTCTTAGGACCCAGCAGACACCCGCCACCGCCGACGCCGCTGCCGCCGCTGCCCCAGAGGCTCCCGCAGAGACCGAGGCTGAGACCCCAGCCGTCACCGAGGAGGAGCAGCCGCCCGCAGTGGAGGAGGTGGAGAAGGAGGCGGAGGGAGAGACCTCCCTGGACGAGGAGGTGCAGGTGATCGAGGAGGAGGTGGTGCCAGCAGAAGCAGTGGAGGCGACAGCTGAGGAGGTGGAGGAGGTGGCAGTTGTGGAGGAGGAGGAGGAGGTGGAGGTGGTTGCTGTTGAGGAGGAGGTGGTAGCTGTACAGCAGCAGGAGGAGGTTCAGCAAGAGGCGCAGGCTGCAGTGGAGAGTGAGCCACAGGTGGGTGAGCAGGAGGAGGTGCTCCAGGACTGTTTGTCCCATGTGGGCTTCCGTAGTTGGGAGAGATGCTGTCATTTTCAATCAATTTCAGTAGGCTACTAGAGTTTGCAGTAAATCATAGATACTAATGTAAAAACAGACTGTTTTCAGTACATTTAGATATGAATGTAAAAACAGACTATTTCACACAGAGATAGATGTGAATATAAAACACGGACCGTTTTACAGACATTATAGGTGTGAATGTAAAAAAAATGACGTTTTCCTTTAGACATAGAAATGAATGTAATTGATTTTAGACCCTCTGTCTCTTGGTTTGAACAGGCTGATCACACAGCGGAGATCGAGGAGCTGAGGAGCAGGTAAGAGAGGAGACGCTATTGATCCTGACGTTAGCTTCGCTCTTGTTAGCTTGTTAGCTCTTTTCTCTCTGTTGCTGGAGAGTCTTTTAGCCTTTATATATACGTGCAACTGTTGTCACATTTCTCACACTGTGTGTGTGTGTGTGTGTGTGTGTGTAGCCTGCAGCAGAAGGAGGCTGAGTTGAGCTCGGTGACGGAGGAGCTGCTCAAACTGAAGGGGGAGATGGAGCTGCTGAAGGCCGAACCTGCACCCATCCCTGAGGCCCAGCACAACGGGTGCGTGTGTGTGTGTGTGTGCGTGCGTGCGTGCGTGTGTGTGTGTGTGCGCGCAAAATCTGGTTGTGTGTGTGGAGGAAATCTGCTTACTTGTGTGTTTGTGTGTGTTCTTGTGAGTTTGACATGCTGTGTGTGTGTGCGTGTTTCAGTGTGAAGGATGTGGAAGAGCCAGCTGTTGAGACTGCAGTGGAGGAGTCCGTATCAGAGCCAACCCCCGTCACATGTGCTGTGAGTGACACACACACACATCGCTGACCACACCATCAGTTTGACACACACAGATACACACACACACACAGACACACACTGACCAAAGCATCAGTTTGACACACACACGCACACACACACCACAA
This sequence comes from Sardina pilchardus, assembly GCF_963854185.1. Lineage (NCBI taxonomy): Eukaryota > Metazoa > Chordata > Actinopteri > Clupeiformes > Clupeidae > Sardina > Sardina pilchardus. The sequence goes on along the minus strand of NC_084994.1, from coordinate 12,768,736 downwards.
TACATCTTGATTTCAGACGCTTCTGCCATGTTCACGCTCCTGTTGTCTTGTCCCCTGCAGCCCGACACCACCGCCGACATCGAGCAGCTCCAGAGCAGGTGTGTGTATGTGTATGTGTGTATGTGTATGTGTGTGTGTGTGTGTATCTGTGTTTTTCTGTGTCTGTGTTTCTCTCTCTTTGTGTGTTTTTGCCACCAGTGTCATTTACTGACATTTTTTTTTTCTTTTTCCCTTCATCCCTCACTCCCTCCCTCTGTCTCCAGTCTGGAAGAGAAGGATCGTCTGGTGGCGTCACTTCAGGAAGAGCTGGAGCTGGTCAAGGCCCAGACAGAGACCAAGGAGGACCTGGTGAGTGTGTGTGTTAGCGTGTGTTAGCGTGTGTGTGTGTGTGAGCGAGAAAGTGAGAATATGGGGATGTTTGGGGCTAAAAATAAATGGGCGTGGAATTGAAGAGATTTCTAGAAATATACATTGTAACTGTGATGTCATTGGTGAGGGGGTCATATCCACCAATCAGAAGTGCTGTTACTGACATGTGCCCTCCACCAATGTGTCATATCCACCAATCAGAAGTGCTGTTACTGACATGTGGCCTCTGCTCCCCCTGTGTCCCTCAGCCTGAGATGGAGCAGCTGCAGGCGGAGCTTATCCAGCTGAAGGAGGAGCTAGAACAAGTCAAGAGTGCCAAGACGGTGAGCACACACACACACACACACACACACACACACACACACACACACACACACACACAGTCAAGAGTGCCAAGAAGGTGAGGGGATGAGCGCACTCCCACAGTCACACACACACACAAGAATGCCAAGACGGTGAACACACACACACACACACACACAGAGTCAAGAGTGATGAGTCTGAGATGCCACCACACCAGAGGCCTATAAGTAGATGATTTACGTTTTGTTTACGGGCTGCAGGCTGCTGCTGGAGAGAGAGCTGCACGTCAGGCACACGACGCGTGTGGAACACATGAATGGATGTGTGGATGAGGGAACGCTAGAAAGCACTAGAAAGATGATTTATTGCTCTCTTTTTTTGGGATGGATGGATGAATAGAAGGAGGGATGGATAGATAGAGGGAGGGATGGATGAATAGAAGGATGGATGGATGAATAGAAGGAGGGATGGATGGAAGGAGGGATGCACTTCTGTTTGACTAATCTCTCTCCTTTGTTTCTCTCAGGAGGCGGAGGAAGCATCAGAAGCTGAGCAGCCATTTGAAAAGTAAGTCAAACACACACACACACACACACACACACACACACACACACACAGGTGCACACACACACACACTCTCACACACACACAAAATAAGTGTAAAAAGTTACACTACACTACTGAATTTAGGGATATCGGACTTCCGGGTCAAATTTAATGTTTCCAATACTCAATGTACTGAAGCACTGAACTGTTGGGTCATGTACATTCAAAAGTTTAGAAGGTCAGATTAAGTTCACCTGTAAAGGTTATAGTGGATTTTAGGTTCATCCTGAAATTTCACCCGGAAGCCGAATATCCCTGACCTTTTGTGAGTAGAGTATGTGGATATTAAGTGTGTGTGTGTGTGTGTGTGTGTGTGTGTGTGTCCAGCCTGGAGAAGGACGCTCGTATGATGTCACTGGAGGAGGAGCTGCAGCAGCTGAAGGACGAGCTGGAGCAGGTGAAGAACAAGAGCAACGTAAGTTACCACGACAACCCACCTGCACACCTAACTAAACTCACTCATGCCTGACGTGGTGTGTGTGTGTGTGTGTGTAAGTCACCTGGTGAGCGTGAGGCTCTGAGTGAGGAGGTGCGTTTGTGTTTGTGTGTTTGTGTTTTTTTGTGTGTGTGACTATAGGCAAATTATGGCCAACACCCTCTTGTGACGACGCTCGATAGATATTCTAAACTTTAACGTTGACTCACGTCAGGCGCCGCCAGAGGGCTTTGCTCTTTGCTCTGTTAAAAATGACTTCAACTGTCACTCGACTCGACGCACATCAGGCGTTGTTCCTTTTGTCATACAGCAACGTGAGCAGGCCCCGATCTTGACAATATCTTGACGTGGATCTGTTGTGTTCTGTTTATGAGCTATGTGGTTTACTGTGTGTTCACACCGCCGGCGACTTGAGCTTCCAAAGATTCCGGAAGTCATTCATTTTCAATGGAAGCCGGCTTCTCTCAGCTGCCAGCAGCGACCAATCCGTCGGCGACGCGTTTTGGGCGTCTTGAGCGACTAGAGAAAGTTGAAAGTGGTTTAACTTTATGGTAATGAGCTATGACGCGGTTCAGTGACCAAACGACTTTCAACGAACATAGAATGCTACTACGTCAGAGCGGCCAGGAGCGGCCAAAGCTTCCAAGCTTCCCACGGCGTCCTTTACAGGGCGTCCAGAGCGATTTTGGAAGCTCAAGTCGCTCTTGGTCTGAACGCCTCTGTTGTGTTCTGCTTATGAGCTACCGTATGTGGTTTAGCCTCTGTTATGTTCTGGTTATGAGCTATGTGGTTTAGCCTCTGTTGTGTTCTGGTCATGAGCTATGTGGTTTAGCTTCTGTTGTGTTCTGGTTATGAGCTACCATATGTGGTTTAGCTTCTGGCTCAAATAGAGTGTCTGACGTATATCTCTACATCTCACTGTCTCACACTTTCTCTCTCGCTCTCGGTCTCTCAGGAGTTGAGGGAGAAGAACTGGTCGGCGATGGAGGGTCTGGCTACGGCCGAAAAGCTGGGCGAGGAGAGACTGACCCAAGCCAAAGATGCACTGGTGAATACACACACACACACACACACACACTGATATGAACTTATGTAGACGTTGCATCTGCAATAGCTATGAATTGTTCAATTACATGTCCCTTTCGGAAAATCATCAGTCTGTAGGCTACTGTGTAATCGGGTCTAATCTGAGCTGTGTGTGTGTGTGTGTGTGTGTGTGTGTGCGTGTGTGTGTGATCCTCACAGGCCGAGGCTGAGAAACAGCTGAGCTCTTTCCAGACAGAAGCCAAGACTGCCCTACAGACACTATTCCCACAGGTTGCCATAGAGACAGAACAGGTAAACAACATGTGGAATTTTTTGTTTATTTTGGACCTACAGTAAAATCACAGCCATGGCAATATCTGCTACCAACAACACTTTCCGTCATTGGGTCAATGACTAGAACTATCATTGGATGTGCCTGAGGAGACTAATGGTTAAAATAAAAGTTTGTGAAAGTATACGATTAAACTTGAGCTGCAAACAAATTTGGTTAGACTTGGGTCTCTATTGACGCCAATCAACCAACAGCGTAGTAAATGTCGTTGGCCCATCGTCTAATGCCAAGTTGTTTGAATAGCCTATATGTGTAAAGATGGTAAAAAAGCTTGGATTCGATTCCTTTTGCAGCAATAATAGTAAGAATATTTTGTACAAATGTATTTGATGTAATAATACATTTGACTTTTTTTTTTTTTACTCGCAAAGTTTTTTTTTTACTGTTCCCTCCCCTGCATAGTATTGTTTTCATCCATGCATGGAGGGAGGGATACCACTGAAGAGCTCTCCACTGAACTTGTTTGTTGTTTGTTGTTTGTTGTCGTTGTTCTTCCAGACTAACTGGTTGGAGGCGTTCACGGCCAAAGCCCAGGAGATGCTCAGAGACGGCCAGCCCAGCCAGGAGCTCCAGCAGGAGGGATCCACACCATCGGACCTGCCGGTGAGAGAGACTCTCATCTCCTCTCCTCTCCTCTCCTCTCCTCTCCTCAAAATCAATGTATAAGCCTAATGTATAAGCTAATAGTTGGGAAATTACGGCACGTTTATTCAAAACGACTTATTCCTCTCCTGCCCTCCCCTGATATGAGCGCTACAGCAGGGCAGAGTCCAGTGTCCAGCTATCGCGTTGCGCCGGACACTCTGTCCACTCCGCAGGAGTTAAATATACGTTACACTTATGTTACATCGTGTAAACGCCATTCCTACTAGCTAAATGAGCAACCCCTCTAGAGCTGTGCACCTTCTCAGCCCAGCTGGAAGCAAATAGAAATGGCGTGTGGGGTGTCTGACATGATTGGAAACGTCTTGTTGAAAGGCTTGTGAAAGGCCCCTCACTTGTAAGTGCCGCCAGAACGCAGTAGAGAAGTTCCATGGCTTTCGTGTTAGTCAGACTTCTGGGAGTGTGGTCAGCTTGTTGAATGTTGACCATTAGTTTGCATGAATAGAGAGCAAGGCTCAACGTTAACTTTTAAAAGTGGTTAAAATTGGTTGTCAGCTTGGCAACCAGGCATGAGGTTTTTTTTTTTTGTAAAAGCCAACCAGATCCGGTTGCCACTTGTAACAATTTGGTAGCCAAGGGCACCATTGTTGAGTGTTGTACTTGAGTGCAAAGATTAACCGGAGTCAAATTCCTTGTTTGTTCACGCAAACCTGGCCAATAAAGCTGATTCTGATTCTGAGCTTGTTGAATGGAGCTACCTTAATTTCCCGACTATTAGCCGCAGCTTATACATTGATTTTGCTAAATTTCTTCAGCTATGAGGTTAATACAGGGGGGCAGTTAATATGGTGTTAATATGGTTTTGTTTCTTTTAACTTGCATAAAACACTGTCCTGCGGCTTATACACAATGCGGCTTATATGCGGGAAATTACTGTACTGACACATTAGCTTGCAGGAATAGAGAACATCTCAAGGTGCTGCTTGATGTCGTGCTGTTTGCAGTATGTGCCAAAGATTCTGGAGCAGAGCTCTGTTCTAGAATCTTGGGTATGTGCCAAGCAGAACATACCCCTGCACTCCCCACCCGCCTGCGAGGACATTCCAATCGGATAATAAAACAATCAAACTTTATTTCGTCACGGTTGCCTGCACACGGCCCCAGCACAGGCGCCCAACACATCCCGACATGCTACACTTGGCAGTTGGTCGCTGCGCTCGAAATCAACAGCCAGCTCCACGTGGCTCAGGCAGTTAAATACCCTCTTTGGAACACGTCAGACTCCCAACAACTTCACCCGACAAACTCAGTGATCCTGTAGGAGTTTGCAGGAGTTTTGTAGGAGTTTGTTAGCCTGGGTGTTCCAATCCTGCCTTGCGCAGTGATTAATTTTTGCCTGCAGATAGGGGACCAATCACAGAACATGGGGGGAAAGCAAGACCATGATGAGCTATGCATTGAGCTTGATAGACATCCAATGAACAGATCTGGGCATTTTTCCAAATGCGAGAAAATGAGCGTCTGCTTGCCAGACCACGTCTCATTTGAGAAGTGGTAGGCGCTAGCCTAGGAGTTTGTAGGAGTTTGTCAAGGTGGTGTGCAAGCACCTTTATTTAATAAAATAACTGCGCATGCTAACACATTGAGGCCCTGGTGTACTGCGTGTTGTGATAAGCGTGTCCTGACTGTCCGGTGTCTTCTCCCGTGTGTGTGTGTGTGTGTGTGTGTGTGTGTGTGTGTGTGTGTGTGTGTGTGTGTGTGTGTGTGTGTGTGTGTGTGTGTGTGTGTGTGTGTGTGTGTGTGTGTGTGTGTGTGTGTGTGTGTGTGTGTGTGTGTGTGTGTGTGTGTGTGTGTGTGTGTGTGTGTGTGTGTGTGTGTGTGTGTGTGTGTGTGTGTGTGTGTGTGTGTGTGTGTGTGTGTGTGTGTGTGTGTCCTCCCTTGTGGTCTCCCAGGAGCTGCTGTCCAAGCTGCAGGAGGCCGAAGAGTCCCAGAGGATACTGAAGGCCGAGTGTGACCAGTACCGCACCGTACTGGGGGAGACGGTGAGCACACACACACACCACTTCAGCTTTCTCACTCTTACACACACACCACTTCAATTCTCACACACACAATGCACTCGTGCGCCTGCGCCACTTCAATTTTCTCATTCTTTTACACACACACACACACACACACACACACACACACTCTTCACTCACTTGCCCAGATCAACTCCGTAAAGAGTACACGTCTATTGGGTGTTTGTAGGATTTATGTAGACCAATACGGAACTGAATCCCCTTCGTCTGAGGGACGCTTGTTGTGCCTCTTGGAAAGTGTCCACAGCCGCTGGACCCATTGC